>NW_011228962.1:0-542 GCF_000146605.3 Meleagris gallopavo | reverse complement strand
ACAGCCCTCATCTTTGCTTTGCTTTGGTGAGTGGGGACTGCCATTGCTCCTCAGTCCCACACACCCCTTCCCATCCCACACTGCCATGGGAGATCAGGTTCTGGACCACCTGAGGACACAAACATCCACGAGTCCTTGGGTCCTGACGAGATGAGTCCCAAAGTTCCGAGGGAATTCACCGCTGCAGTCACCGAGCCACTCTCCATGGTATTTCACAAGTCGAGGCAGTCAGGTCAAGTCCCTGGTGAGGAGAAAAAAGGTGACAGCACACCTCTTAGGAAGGATAGAAAGTGTGACGCGGGGAACTACCAGCATGTCAGTCTCACCTCTGTGCTGGTCACGGATCATGGAGCAGATCATCCTGCAAGTGACTCTCAAGCACACATTCCAGTGCGTCACCACCCTGGGCGTGAAAAGCTGCCTCCTAATAACCAACCTAAACCTCCCCTGTCTCACTTGAAAACCATTTCCCCTTGTCCTATCGCTATCCACCCTCCTAAACAGCCGTTGCCTCCTCCTGCTTATGCGCTCCCTTTGAGTCT
>NW_011228961.1:0-381 GCF_000146605.3 Meleagris gallopavo | reverse complement strand
GGGAAGAAGAACTGCACACTACGTACCCCAGAGGACGTTTGTGTTGTTCTGTTGTCTGTTTTCCATTCAGAGGGAAAGGTTAAAACTAGTTGGCAGTTAAGGAGCAGTCCTCTCTTTCCCTTTCTGCTCCTCCCAGCAACGTGTGTGCTCCCCAGCCATCTTGACTTCAGCATTAGAGTAAGAACTTTGGTTTTGGACACACTCTGATTGTAATTGATTTATTAGCTTAAATTTCAGCTATGTTATATTACATTGTGCAACACTGAATTTCTTTGCATTCTGACATCTTTATTTAGTAAATTACCATTTCTCCTCAGATGGTTGCTACCGGTTTTTACCTAGGCCCATCTCCCTACCCATTCCCCATTTCCCCCTTTCCCC
>NW_011228960.1:0-324 GCF_000146605.3 Meleagris gallopavo | reverse complement strand
AGAAAAGTGATATGGCTTATAGTAACACTAAGCAATCAGAAGAAAGCTCAAGGACATCTCTCTACTGAACTTTTTTTTTTAAACACACTGTGTGCAGACATAGCCTGAACACACACAGTCAGCTATACTAACTTCACCATTCACTGAATTTTCAAAAAAGGTGCATTTCTGGATTTCAGCTACTCCACAGTACTTGGAGCTGTATAGTCAGGCACAAACTTTGTAAGAAGCAATAAATATGTTTGCATGCCTAATGTTACTCTGCTCACTATTATGCCCATCTATATCATTAAAAAAACAACAAACAAAAACACCCACAAGCTA
>NW_011228959.1:0-377 GCF_000146605.3 Meleagris gallopavo | reverse complement strand
CAAATCCTTGCATTTGTGCAGAGGCTGAAGGTCTGTTCTGGACTCAGGGCAGGTAATGTGGTTCAACATGGAAGGTGGCTGAGGTGCGGCGTTGGGTGAGGGGCGTGGCCTCGGCGCCATGGCGGTGATGGGGGCGGAGCAACGGTAATGGGAGAGCTGCCGGAAGTGGAGGGGTGGGGCTTAGCGGGGACACGCCCACATCCTGCCGGATGGCCACGCCTGCTCTCTTAGCTCCGCCCGCCACTTGGCTTCCCAAAGGGGCCGATGGGGGCCACTGGTGGGCATTGGGGTGAACTGGGAGCGACTGGTGGCCAACTGGGGGGCAACTGGGGGCTACTGGTGGCCAATAGGGCAAACTGGTGGCCAACTGGTGGGAA
>NW_011228958.1:0-539 GCF_000146605.3 Meleagris gallopavo | reverse complement strand
TCTTTAACTCACAGACAGAATCTGTCTAAAAGCTGTACTAAATGGTGCTCTGTAAATTATTTCCAACTTTCGTTACATTTTGTTAGCCCTCTTTCAAATTAATTTGGGATTGCTTATGAATAATCTGTCTTCTTTCCAGAATTTGTAAGGATTTTTTTTTTTTTTTTTTTTCTTACAGTAAGAGTATTTCACTCCATTATCCACTTACTTAATTCCCCTTAAAGAGATCTCCACCCACTGCCAATTTCAGCCTTGACATTTCTACAACACAGTCATTACTAGGCACTGTTCTTATTTGGGGTATAACAAAGTTCTGCTTAATTTTTTTTTTTCCTCAAAATGCTATATGAGTAATGACTTATCTGAAATAAAAGTGGAAATCACCTGCTATATAAAAAGTATTTATGTAATGAGAATGCAATACAATATATTTTATTTTTGGACCTCTGTGGAAAAAATAATACATAAAATGCACATGAACAAATAAGATTTTCATTATTCTGTTATATAATGTTGAGCTTCTAACAAAATATGTTTTT
>NW_011228957.1:0-381 GCF_000146605.3 Meleagris gallopavo | reverse complement strand
GCTGTCCTTCACTTTTGTCTCTAGATTGTGCTTCTCTGAGGCTGAGAAGGAGGATCTGGGTTTTAAAATACCTGGTTGGTTTGGGTTCTTCTTCATGCAGCTGCTGTGTCAGCTCATGATGATGCAATAGGACCTGTAGTTACCCTTTGCTGTCTGTAACTCAAACCTGCCAGATTCCTACTGTTAGCTCTATCAAGTTAAAAACACAGCTATTGAGGAAATGACTGGGTGTTGAATCCACAGATTACCACTGTGTCTTTAAAGGTTATTTTAGGCAAACTATTTTCAGGCCACTCATCAAATTCTTAGAAAAACAAACAAACAAACAAACAAACAAACAAACAAACAGAAACAGCTAAATTTGTTATTTAAATCACACTG
>NW_011228956.1:0-421 GCF_000146605.3 Meleagris gallopavo | reverse complement strand
AAAAAAAGACCAACTAAAGACTGAACAAGAGTAAAATGAAAAAAAAAATAAGAGGAAAAAAATAAAAAAGCAAAGGAAAGAGAAGCAAAAACTGAAAGGAAAACAAAGCAAAGAATGAAACTAAAAAGCCATGCAGAGGAATGCGAAGGTATCCGTGCCACTGAGACAGAACTGCAACAGCACCAAGCACAGAAGGAAAGCGCAGGGAACAGGCTTGAGTTAAACGAGTCAGAAAGAGAAAAAGGAGCAAACAGAAGATGAAGTCAATTCAAAACCAAGAACTAAAAAAACCAAGGAAAAACGAAAGCAAAGGGAAGAAGTGGGAACAAGCAGAGTAGAAAGGAAAGCAAAGCAAAGCAAGAAAACTAGAAAGCAATGCGAAGCAACGTGAAGCAGAGGTGAAAAGGAAGCACAAAAGAGC
>NW_011228955.1:0-611 GCF_000146605.3 Meleagris gallopavo | reverse complement strand
GCAATGATATAACATTGTCTAACACAATATAAGATTATCAACAATAAATTTCATGTCAGGTATTTACACGTTATGTATAACTGATAATATTAAAAATAGATGCTGAAATACAGAAACTGTTTAAACAGCTTCACCTGTGTGAAATCACCCTAAATTGGTGCCATGCGCAAGTGTTGTCTGAATGCAACCTACGAAGCAAGCTCCCTCTGCACTGTTGGAGACAGGCAGCTCCTGTATCTTCACAGTGAAATCAGCTTGAAAATGTTGGTTGGCTGGCATAAAGGCATAGAAACTTGGCATACCTGCCCCAAATTATATTTTAGTGCTGGCACTGCTTTGTGCTGAACTTGCCACTGGATGCTACAGCACAGTAAGTCCATGTTTTTAAAAGGAAGAATGATGCCAAATGCAAAATGGGAGGAACTTAACCAGGTGATCTATAATTTTGCACTTATGTCCATCACACCGAACTTGAAGTACGCAAGATTTGTCAGCTGAAAATAATAGGGAAAGTAATTATCCCCCAGTATTAGCCTGTGGGAAGGATGTCCACATATCTGCATGGAACTCAGGGTAAGCCTTAGGGTAAAACCAAAGGACTCTCAGGAAGT
>NW_011228954.1:0-355 GCF_000146605.3 Meleagris gallopavo | reverse complement strand
ATCCGCGCCCCGGGAAAAAAGAAATAAGGGACCCCGAAATAATTGAAAACAGTGGCAACAATCTGAGGTAAAACAAAGTAATTTACTAAAATATGGTAATCAACAGAATTTTATAAGGAGAGAGAATGTGAAATTGATGGTGGATCGGCCTTACCACAACGCTGAGATGAGAAGCGCAGGCAGAGAAGCGCAGGCGAGAAGCGCAGGCGAGAAGCGCAGGCAGAGAAGCGCAAGCGAAGCAGCGCAGGCAAAGAAGAGAGCATCAGGTGACCTTGCCGGGAGTTATATCTCCTCGCTGACCGCAAAGCCCCCTGGGGAAAACGTAGCTGCTCTTCTCCTCTGGACAGGCACCCGG
>NW_011228953.1:0-378 GCF_000146605.3 Meleagris gallopavo | reverse complement strand
AAGGGAACATAAATCTAGGAGGAACTAATGAAGACCCCCAGGGCCATCCTTCTCTATAGCTGTCTTGTTAACATGATCTAGGAAAGACAGGGGGCCCTTAAATAAAAAAAAAAAAAACAAAAGCAAACAGAGGTAATAAGTGACTCATCAAAGTCAGGCACAGACAGAATATTGTCGAGGAGGTGCTGCATCATGGGATGAAGTATTGCACAGCACAACTTTACAACCAAACCTCGCTGCCGAAGGGGGCTGGGGAGCAGTTAGCCCTCTAAAGCTTGGGCAGCCTTCATGGCCCACGGAAATATGTGCCATTCTTACAGGCAATGGAAGGTCCCCATCCGGTCACCCATCCCTCTTCTTACTGACAAGAACATGCAG
>NW_011228952.1:0-494 GCF_000146605.3 Meleagris gallopavo | reverse complement strand
GTTCCAAGCTTTTCAGGTTTGAATCGGGTCGGGAACTCTCCCTCTCTCCTGTTTATTTGATTTATTAGTCTCAATTTCAATCAGATTGTATTATATTGTGTTATCTTGCATTCCAATATAATAATTAGTAAAATAAGTTTTCCTCCATAGATTTTTTGCCGCAGTTTTTTTGTTTTCCTCCCTTCCTTCCCATTTTGTGGGCTGGGAGGGAGGGCAGGGGCCTACGCCCCCCTGTCACGGGTGTAGATTGATCTCGTTAACTCCGTGACAACGCCCTATGGAGGGCACTAATATTACTTAAGGATAGGAAAGGGACTATATATACTGACTCTAAATATGCCTATGGGGTAGTCCACACCTTCGGGAAGATATGGGAAGAGAGGGGGCTAATAAATTCACAAGGAAAAGGGTTGGTTCATGAATACCTAATCAAGCAGACACTACAAGCTTTGAGAAACCCAAAGCAAATTGCAATTGTACATAGAAGAGGTCAC
>NW_011228951.1:0-445 GCF_000146605.3 Meleagris gallopavo | reverse complement strand
TTGGAATTGTGACACTAGTAACGCCTAAGTCAGTTATTTTTGTAAAAGAAAGTATCAGAGTTTGAAAATGCTCTTGTGATGTATACTTCGGAAATGTGGTATGGTTTGTCTAAATCAATGAATGTCTACTTTTTTTTTTTTTTTTAAACTATTATTTTCTGAGCTCTGGGAAGCTAACCAAAGAAAGCTCAGAGAGTCTAATAAAAAGCCTGGGTGCACAAGTGCATTTTGGGGGTTTGCAAAACTGCCAGAAACCTCAGACTGGCAAAGATTGTGCTTCCTGATAGTGTTGGAATAAGGGACACTGAGCTGTGGAAGAACATGTTTCCCTTGGCACTCCTGCAGTTTTCCTTAACTTTTGTAGTATAGCAGTAGTGCCATTCTCTCTGACAAACTGCATATATAAATGAGCCAAGACCTATAGAAATGATATCAGATATGGTTG
>NW_011228950.1:0-328 GCF_000146605.3 Meleagris gallopavo | reverse complement strand
GCTTTAGAATGATTTATTTATTTATTATTTACTTTTGAACTACTAATTTACTGCTAAAATTAACCAAATTAGTATAAACATTTTTTAAGAAAAGTAGATGAAGTATTATGAGATCTTCTTCAGAAAATAATGCTTCTGTTTAAGTTTGCTCTGGATGTCTGATAATATGGTGTCTGACATGGAAATGTGTATGAAACAAAGGTGTGGAATTGAATTCCCCATGCAGAAAATGGTACGAATTGACTTCCATTGATGCTTGCTGAACATTTATGGAGACCAAGCACTAGATGAGAGCACAATGAGGCTGTAGGTGGTGCACTTCAGCAGT
>NW_011228949.1:0-382 GCF_000146605.3 Meleagris gallopavo | reverse complement strand
CAAAACACGCTTCTTTCAGTGGAACACACACAGCACAGTGCTGCTGTGCACTCATACACTCTAGTCTCATTCTGGATGAGATGTTTGCAAGATGTTTGCATGATTTAAGCAATCAACACACACAATTCCAAGGACTTTCTAAGCGAAGTAGATACCTTTAAACACTGCAGTGTAATTTGCAGAGACTCGTAAAACCTCCCTTACCTCTTTCTTTACCTCTTCTTCATCTTCCAGAGTCAGTGCTGCCAACTGCTTAGCTCTCTGCTCCATCAAGTTTACATATCTGATTGGATTGGATAAGGCCTCGATCACATCTAGAAATAATGCAAATACATCAATTCCAAACCTCTTATGTTATACGCTCTTCAGGCTTTAAGATGCT
>NW_011228948.1:0-378 GCF_000146605.3 Meleagris gallopavo | reverse complement strand
TCAGCCCTGGCATTTGGAAGACAATTTATTCTGAAGAATTCTAAGATTAACACAAGAGATATTTGGGTCACAGATGGGTTTCTTTAAAAGTGTTTTTTTTGGGTCAAATAAATTGCACAGAATGGAGAGGATCATGGAAAACCAGTTCACAATATTAAAACGTACAGTACTGCTGTGGGTTTGCATCTTATATTACTCAGCTTCTACGTGAGAAAACAGCAACATTGCTATAAGATCACTGTGTAGGAGAAAAGAAAATTAATTTCTGCATGTTTTATTATTTATGGTTACCGGAGATAGTGGAAGAAGGTAAAAGCAAACTTCAGAATATTTTTTTTCAAATGCTTTTATCAGAGTAGGAAGAGATGAGATGTTATA
>NW_011228947.1:0-456 GCF_000146605.3 Meleagris gallopavo | reverse complement strand
CAAGCGTACAAGCCTGCAGTTACTTTCCTACATAATAGGTTTAAGTTTTTTGTTGGTACAGCAGTAGTCAAAACCCAACCTGAGTCTGAATGAAGGACGGGTGGTGGTGCTTGAGGTTGGCAGCTGTCCTGTAGAGAGCTTTGCAGTATACCAAGGGGAGAGGGTAGTAGATACTGCAACTGTTGCTTGTCAGCAGCACGTCAAAAGTTTCACCTGCTCCTTCCAGCTCATTTTAAGCTTCTCCTGTGTTTTTAAATGTCTTCAATTTTTTGTTTCATCTAACCAGTGAGAAGCCACAGAGAAAGCTGAATGTCAAAATAATAATGGAAAAAAAAGACTTATGACTTATTTATTGTACTTTGCTTACATGATTATTTTAAACAAAATGGATTGAGATCAAAAGGAAAAAAAAGTATTTTCTTTTAGCTTTCAGGAGTAACAGATAATTTTATATAA
>NW_011228946.1:0-382 GCF_000146605.3 Meleagris gallopavo | reverse complement strand
CTCCAGGCACACAAAGAGACTGTAAAGTGCCTGCTGCTTTGCTCCAAGCTCAGACCTGCCAACACGGCAGAGTTCAAGGCTTTCCGAACCTTGGGCCCGGAGGAATCCCAGGCATCCGTACAGACTGGTAGGAGCAGTCCTTGAGAGCAGCCCTGCAGAGAAGGACCTGGGGCTCTCGATGGATGAAAGCTGAACGTGAGCCAGCAGTGCGCTCCTGCAGCTGGGAAAGCAAACGGGATCCTGGGCTCCATCAGCAGAGGGTGGCCAGCAGGGACAGGGAGGTGATCGTCCCCTCTGCTCTGCTCTTGTGAGGCCCCATCTGCAGCACTGCGTCCAGGGCTGGAGCCCCAGCACAAGAAAGACAGGGAGCTGTTGGAGAGGG
>NW_011228945.1:0-496 GCF_000146605.3 Meleagris gallopavo | reverse complement strand
AGGCAAGAAGCAATGATACAATATAAACGCACGCCTGTTTCTGAAAGTAATGGTGATTTGTCTTTTCTAACCTGAGGAGTCTTTTGACATTTTCCAAGCATATCTGAGAGGCTTTTCTGGAGAAAGAAAGAGAAAACTAAATGTAGCATGTCCTTTGAAAAAATAAAACTGTTTTAATGTTTTTTATACATATATTGTTTTTCAGGTTTTATTTCTATTTTTAAAAGCACGTGAATTATCTACTTTTGTCCTCAGTTATTGCTAACCATAAATCTAAGACCAACTTCAAGATCCATTATGATTTTATACAGCTGGCTTTTTTTCACTATAAAAATGCTGCGTCATAGTTCTTTAAATTTGTAGCACTGATATCTTTAATTTTAATATTTAAATCTTCAAGAGAATACTGTGAGTTAACGAGGAATGCATTAGAATGTAATGTAAAAGAGAAATCATTAAGAACCTCTCCATCCCTACTGCTCACTTGTCATGATTT
>NW_011228944.1:0-391 GCF_000146605.3 Meleagris gallopavo | reverse complement strand
GGTGTTCTGTGAGTAAGCCTGGCAGACGGAATAATGGTTCTGGCCTTTTGGGCAAGTGTGTGAGGAGAGGTCTTTTGGACTAGGCTGTCCTTTTGTTTGGTGTTTTTTTTTTTTTGTCAGGGAAATGCCATTTCAGTTGTTAGTTGCGATGGTTGTTGGTGGTTGTTTGCAAAATATTGGTCATGTAGACAAGCAGTGCTCTCGCACCAAAGAAGTGAGAAGTGTCCTGTGCATGCAGTCTTGTCCACGAGCCTTCCACTCAGAGACGTTTAGTGCCTCTAAAATGCCTGCAGAAATGGTGGGGGATAAATGGGAAGAGATGAGGTGCAGTTTGTGTGCATGCTGTGTACACGGTGCAGGCGTCACCCACTGAGAGCTCGGAGCCCTGCAG
>NW_011228943.1:0-476 GCF_000146605.3 Meleagris gallopavo | reverse complement strand
AGATGGTGCTGTGGTGCATCCAAATCTGTGGTGCATGTAGTCAACGGTATTTGAGGCCAGTGTACATAAGATATATGCTTTGGGGCTTAAAGTTGCGCATTAAGATTATTTTTCTTTATTAAGCTCTGATCGTTTTGATGTTGTTTTATTTATGAAGCAAGAATTTATCTTTCAAAACTCACTGTATAATTTGAAAATATCTGTGTGACTCTAGATGTCTGTTAAACGTATTAATGCCTTATCTGTCCTAAGTTCAGGGAAGCTCTTTATTGTCATTGCCTCTGCCAATGTTAATTGTTGATTCACTGAAAAAAATTTTGCTAATTTTAAATTTGCCATTTTCAGGTAATGGCTTCTGTAAATGTTACAGCAGAAAATTTGTGTGAGTTATCTAGATTTTAATCCATTTTTAACAATTACATACAAGTGACTTGTAAAATTCTGTATTAGAATACACTTATGCTTCTAATTACTTG
>NW_011228942.1:0-459 GCF_000146605.3 Meleagris gallopavo | reverse complement strand
ACTTTTTGTATCTACTCCTTAAATGTGATTCTCTCTCTCCCTTCATATCTCTGTGTATAATCAATGGATACACAGAGAGTATATCTACATATCCAGGAGCTTGGCTAACGTCATTTAGATTGGAGTAAAGAGGGAAAGACACCCACCCTATCCTGGGCTCGCGAGATGAACTCCTGATGGAGCGCATCTCCAGAGAGATCCTTCCCTGCTGGCAGTCAGCTCTTCAATGGCTCTAGGAGAGGTGCAGCCAGGCTCCACCCTTCCTGCAGCACAGCTGAATTGCCTTCACCTGTGCTCCCCTGGCTGACTCATTGCTCGCCTCAGGTGATCAATCAAAGGTTCAGGCCGTGATTCAGCAGCCCATACACTCCACCCTTCACGGCGTGAGCCAATGGTTAGGCTGACTAAAGGGTGAGCTTCCTAATACACAGATCCAATACACCGCGACGCTTATACAAT
>NW_011228941.1:0-479 GCF_000146605.3 Meleagris gallopavo | reverse complement strand
GCCTAACTAGTAAATGAGTTAAAAGAAAAAGGAAACAATTGCTAAATAAAAATTCAGTGAAGTTTAACTCCTTCAAACTTTCAAAAAGTTAATTTATTTTTTCGTATTATGTTTAAGATATTTGCATATTTTTTTTCTGTGCACTGAACTAATATAAGTCAGTCAGGATGACGGTGTGTATGTATCTTACATATTTAGATCTTTTACTTTTTACACACCTTCTGAATGTTCTGTGACCATTAGCAAGTGCAAGATGCCATATATCCTGAAGCACATGGCTATGATTCAAAAAGGAAATAACAAAATTTTGTGGAACACAGATTCTTAAATGAAACAGCCAATTCTCACAACATGTCCACCCACATTTTCACATCGTAAATATTTGGATAGTTCAGAACACTTCAGATCAGTGTTCAGACTTAAAATGGGGACTTCAAGATTTTGAAATTTGGCCATTTTACTCAGTAAACTTCAGTCAG
>NW_011228940.1:0-468 GCF_000146605.3 Meleagris gallopavo | reverse complement strand
GCCTCTTGCACAAACCTCGTGCTCCTTGCTCGGAGCACATGGCTGCACTCTGTGCACCATGTTGCTTACCACCAGAGAAGGCTCAGGTACCCAACTACCATTTTTGGCTTCCATCTTGTCTGAGAACTGCTCATTATGCACAGCCCTCATCTTTGCTTTGCTTTGGTGAGTGGGGACTGCCATTGCTTCCTCGGTCCCACAGACCCTTCCCATCCCACACTGCCATGGGAGATCAAGTTCTGGACCACCTGAGGACCCAAACATCCAGGAGTCTTTGGGTCCTGACGAGATGAGTCCCAGAGTTCCGAGGGAATTCACCGCTGCACTCACCGAGCCACTCTCAATGGCTCAATTCAGAAGTCGAGGCAGTCAGGTCAAGTCCCTGGTGAGGAGAAAAAGGTGACAGCACACCTCTTAGGAAGGATATAAAGTGTGACGCAGGGAACTACCAGCATGTCAGTCTCACCT
>NW_011228939.1:0-604 GCF_000146605.3 Meleagris gallopavo | reverse complement strand
TGTGTTGAGGGACATGCATTAGTGAGAACTGTTGCTGACAGGTGGGTGGTTGGACTGATGATCCCGTAGGTCTTTGCCAACCTTGGGGATTCTAGGATTCTAACATCTTGCTAACTGGCCTGCCACGCCTGTTACCACCTTCCGGACCTGCTACTTCATGCTGGCAGACAAACTTCTTTGCTACTTTCCTCCCTGCCCCAGTTGGAGGAGAGTCATCATCTCCACTTGACAGGCTGGAGCAGTAGCAAGTTGCACCTGTGAGTAAAAACAAGTCCCTTTTAATCCCCAGAGGGAAGAAAACCGCCCAAACAAAAAGGCTACAGCAGGGCTCTCTCTGGACCCCTGTTGTCTCAGCACAGCTCACAGTCACTTACAGTGCACACAGCACCTACAAAAGCACCACGCTGCTACAAGGAAGGAAAACAAACCCACGACGCTCTGCAGGGCTCCGAGCTCTCAGTGGGTGACGCCTGCTCCGTGTACACAGCGTGCACACAAACTGCACCTCATCTCTTCCCATTTATCCCCCCACCATTTCTGCAGGCATTTAGAGGCACTAAACGTCTCTGAGTGGAAGGCTCGTGGACAAGACTGCATGCACAGG
>NW_011228938.1:0-416 GCF_000146605.3 Meleagris gallopavo | reverse complement strand
GTAAAAAACAGACTGTGAAAACAGACTAACTTTCAGAAATCAAACTGTGAAAATGTTATGAAAAACTGGAAGGTAAAACAAAATAAATATTTACCAGAAACATACAAAAACAAAAACAAAGAAAGCAACAAAACAAGCAACCATAATGACTCCTAAGAAATAAGGTTAACCCATTGACCATATTGAGTGCCTGCAGGATCTATACTAGAGATGCAGCAGCTTGCCCCACAGAGAATATGACCCACAGTATTTAACTTCGTAATTTCCTTTAAGAATCAGATAAACAGAAGTCGTCAATGACCTTGGCAGCAATATCTGAGTATCTTAGTTTCACTAGGATGAACTGTTCTTGGAAAAGTTCTCCTGTCTGAGTCACAATCAGGTTTTCCTTCTGGAGTAGGAATGTGTGCTGTTCT
>NW_011228937.1:0-505 GCF_000146605.3 Meleagris gallopavo | reverse complement strand
CAAAAGCTTTGGAGATAACAGTCTAGAACGAAAGTTTAACCTTTACATTGGCAAGAGAAAACCCTGGTGTTTTAGACATCTGAAATCAGCCAGAATTGACCAAAATAAACAAAACAATTAAAAAAAAAAGGAAAAACTGCTTTTGTTTTTGTCCTCGTGGATTAAAGTGTGGGCTGTAAACTTCTTGCAGCACAAAGAAGCATGCTATCAAGCAATATAATCCCACTACTCAAAAATAAGCTTTTCTTGAAAATATTCCCATTTTGAGAGTGCTTTATTATTTCAAAACTGATTAAGTGAACGAGCAGATAATAAAATACTGGCTCTGCTTCAAGCGCCCCTGTAGCAGGTCTCTGTAGGGAAACCTCAGTGGCTTTAGCATTTACCTAAGCTTAGCTCACCAGGCAGCCCAGACAGCCAGCAAAGCTTGTCACTTGTCACAGCAGCTCTGCAGCCAGGCTGCAATTCATCAGCAAGCCTGAACACACTGTGAACACACATATCA
>NW_011228936.1:0-448 GCF_000146605.3 Meleagris gallopavo | reverse complement strand
TGGAGATAGCTCATGACAGCTTCCAAGGACTCGAAGGGAGCACATAAGGCGAGGAGGGGGCAACGGCTGTTTAGGAGGGTGGATAGCGATAGGGACCAGGGGAAATGGTTTTGAAGTGAGACAGGGGAGGTTTAGGTTGGTTATTAGGAGGCAGCTTTTCACGCACAGGGTGGTGACGCACTGGAATGTGTGCTTGAGAGTCACTTCCAGGATGATCTGCTCCATGATCCGTGACCAGCACAGAGGTGAGACTGACATGCTGGTAGTTCCCCGCATCACACTTTCTATCCTTCCTAAGAGGTGTGCTGTCACCTTTTTCTCCTCACCAGGGACTTGACCTGACTGCCTCGACTTGTGAAGTACCATGGAGAGTGGCTCAGTGAATGCAGCGGTGAATTTCCTCGGAACTCTGGCACTCATCTCGTCAGGACCCAAAGACTCCTGGATG
>NW_011228935.1:0-502 GCF_000146605.3 Meleagris gallopavo | reverse complement strand
CCACACCACTCTCCTGCAGATCCTCCAATACATCTGTAATCCCATTTCCTGGCTGGAATGAAAAGAGGAAATCCAGAAATAGCATACAGTGCCCAAACAAACACAGACAGAGACGGCTCTTCCAGCCCCAACCTCCTCCTTCTCTCCATCAACTCACCTGGGCTGAGGTCTCCTGGCACGGCCTCAGGGCTACGCACATCTGGGATCCAGGGCTCTTCCCCTCCTTCAAGCAGGGAGATCAGCACGGGTTTGGGGCTGGAAGTGGAGCTTCAACGAGAGAACCAGGGGAGATGAGAGCATTGCCATCATTCTGGCACAGTGCCTGCTGAACAACTCTACTCTGTGTCCCTCCCCAGGGAGAAACCACACTTGGGGCCTGAATGACACTGAGCCCACAGCTTCCTTTGGAGCAAAGAATGCTTTTACAAAACTGAAAATTATGAAGGGATATTTCATTAAAATTAACTTGTGAACGGCTTGTTTATTATCTGTTTATATATCA
>NW_011228934.1:0-384 GCF_000146605.3 Meleagris gallopavo | reverse complement strand
ATCAGCCACGAGCACAGCCATGAGCAGCCATTCCTCCCCCACTGTGCCCAATTACAGCACCCACTATCCCGTGCTCAGCTGCCTGGCAGGGGGTATTCGTGTCACCCACAGGTGCTCAGAGTGGTGTTTTCACAGTGCCCACTGATAGAAACTGCATCCAGCTTAGGATGAAGTACGGCAAGGCGGCTTTTTTCACATCACACAGGGCTGGCTGGAACCCTGAGAATCTGGCAATGAAGAAGAGCTGTCTTTGTCCATCTGTGCATCAGTCACTGTAACACTCTCAAGCCAGAGAAACATTTTTAACTTCTGCTTAGTGGAGCCACACCACATTTTTGGTACAGGCTGGGGCTCCTTTGTAAAGAATGCAAGCCTTTCCAAAAA
>NW_011228933.1:0-420 GCF_000146605.3 Meleagris gallopavo | reverse complement strand
TGTAGTTAGCAGCTTATTTTCTAGCTACTGTGTTATAACAGTTGCAGTGATTTCTCTTTTTTTTTTTTGTCTTAATTTTTTCTACAGAATGAAGAGCTAAGTATCCTGTATCCAGCAGCAATTGTGACAATTGATGGTTTCAGTCTCTTTCAGTCCCTACGTGCATGTCGCAACCAGGTAGCAAGAGGTATAGTTAAGAGAAAGTTTTATTTCTGAGTCTCTTTATTTTGTGTAATGTGAAATACTATTACTTATCAGATATCAAGAAGGTAAAATTTGAATCTTTCTTGCTTGACCGTTAGTATGGAGGCATCTCTTGCATTCGTGGTAATTCCTTACACCACAGTAAAATGTCCTCAGCACAAGTTGTGTGACTGCTATTGTCTGCTTTGTACGTTCTCACCATAGTGCTGTGTGCTG
>NW_011228932.1:0-593 GCF_000146605.3 Meleagris gallopavo | reverse complement strand
CTCCGTGGGTAGGTTGGGATGCAACAGGCAGGCATCAAGATACTCCTTTCTATCCTCCTTCCAAGCTTGTCTCTATGCAAGGACGAGCAGATATCCACAAACAACGACCGAGTATTGAGTGAGCAAGTGTTGGAAGCTAAATAATTAGTGATATATGCTTAGCTAGCAAAATCTATGTTTATCCATTATCCGTATGTTTAGTTGATCATTGGGAAGATTGTGAGTCTGAAATTCTCAGCCAATGAGGAACCAGGAGAGAAAGAGATAAACATCAAATAATAGGTCATAAAAGACATAACACTGTTTTCTGCGTGTGCTTCTGCTTGCGGGACCCCCGCTGTTGCATTTGCTAATAAAACCTGCTTTATCAGAGATACTGTCCTGATAAATTATTTGGATATTTCCAACACTACTGTAGGTACCCACCACTTCAGGACAATCACGCTTAACTGTGCTCATCAGTAAGAAGAATACTGGCATTGTTTTTTTTCAGCATAATCCATTTCCAAAGCAGTAGCAAAATTTACCACAACTGGCAATGATACTCATCTAGCACTTATTCACTCTTTTTTTTACAGTGATGGTTCAATTTT
>NW_011228931.1:0-473 GCF_000146605.3 Meleagris gallopavo | reverse complement strand
AATCTGCTTTTACGAGAGAAAACCGTCCTGGAAAATTATTTGGATATTGCCAACAGCGTTCAAGAAAAGTTTTAGACGTCGTGCTGAGGGACGTGGTTTAGTGGTGAATACTGGTGTAGGGGATGGTTGGATCGGGTGGTCTTGGAGGTCTTTTCCAACCGTGGTGATTCCGTGTGTTTTGATGCGTTTTGCATTTGTCTCTTCTAAAGTGTATTGCGACTAAAAACCAGTCCCACGTCCCAGCTGGTTTTTCAGGGTACCACATTTCCTTTGAAATGCTCTTTGAAATGAAATTTCCTTCCTCTTGCTCTTAGAGAAACTGAACGCTCACTTTAGAAGGAAAACAGAGAACAGGCGTCTGCTGCCAAGCTCCCTGGAAATGCCGGTTCTCTCTCCCACCCTCTCCAGGCATTCGGCTGGCCATCTCTAAGAGGGCACGCGTGTTCCGGGGCTGTCTGCTGCCTGAAGAGCAT
>NW_011228930.1:0-493 GCF_000146605.3 Meleagris gallopavo | reverse complement strand
TTTTTCTCTGAAGTAACACAGCCTCTTTCTTAGGGACTTCTTCCCAAGACTCCATGTTTGGGAAGGACTTTGAAATTGGAGTGAGGAACTTGTCATATTTAGAAAAGAGATCTCCAGCCTGCCTCTTTACAGAGTGAGAAAAGCAAGGAATACCTAACAACCATTCAAGGGAATATTAGAGAAAATTCAAGGAGCTACACTAACGTTTTTTTTCTTTTTTTTTTCTTTTTTTTTCAGGAAGCCTCATCCTGCAGCAACAGCAGCAATTCCAGGACCTTCTGGTCCAGAGGCGTGCCAACCTACACAACATGCAGTACTCGCTGTCAATCCAAACCCTGTACTATCAAAGCCAGGCTCTGGTGATGACTCAAAAGCATATCTATCTGCATTCAGATAAGTTACTATGGCAACCTCTCTGGCCTAAAAAGAGATGGACCACATTAGTTACTTAGCAGCACCTTTTTGACAGGCGAAACACAAGCTGCTCATTCCA
>NW_011228929.1:0-418 GCF_000146605.3 Meleagris gallopavo | reverse complement strand
CTCCCTCAGTCTGGGAAGTGCAACTCTGCGCCTTTCTCGCAGAGAGTCACTCCACCAGTCAGTCTGCCGCTCGCAGTCTCTGATGGTCTGCAGTCTATCTACCTCCTCCCTAAGCTCCACCACCAGGTTGAGCAGCTCGTCCAGCTGCTCACACCGCACGCAAGTGGCATCCTTCCCCATCCTCCCCCGGCAGCAGCAGGCTGAGGCACTCCCGGCAGCCAGAGACCTGAACCGCCACATTATTGAGCAGACCCTCTGTCTGGGTTGCCACAGTCTTTGCGTGGGAAGCACGTTTCCTGGTGAGGACCATGTTTGAAGTGGTGGCGTCAGGGCCTGTCAACAAGAGAGCAAGTCAACTGAGAAAAAGACGAGCACTCACCCGTACTGACACAAGACACAGCCTCCACTCCCACTGCTG
>NW_011228928.1:0-467 GCF_000146605.3 Meleagris gallopavo | reverse complement strand
CAAAACAAGTTGTATCTTTTGTAAGCTTGATGTTCAGGTTTTATTTAAAAAGTCAACTTAAATTAGATTTTTTTTTTTTTTTTTTAAAGTCATGAGAGGAAGCAAATGTTTAAACCCTTTTATTCTTCTGTAATGGAGGGGAGTATACCTTCATACTTCAGCCCACCTCCCCTGCTGAGCCAATCAAATGTTTTCTGGATGGGTTTAATAGCTAATTTTCTCCACTGATGCTAGAAAATTAATAGGTAGATTGCATTTGTTTTGAGTTATACTGTAAGCAAAAAGAAAGGGAGACACAATTCAGAGTATATGATGGCACTGTCAGATGGGATATTCAGTAACCAAAAAGACTTCAGGTGTCTGAAATAGTGTTCAGAGAACGGCTTTGGTTGGAAGGGAACTTAAGGATCATGTAGTTCCAATCCCTCTGCCACGGGCAGGGTTGCCACCCACTGGATCAGTTGAAA
>NW_011228927.1:0-383 GCF_000146605.3 Meleagris gallopavo | reverse complement strand
CTTTACAAAAAATAAATATTTTATCACTTTACTGTCAATGGAAACTAAGACTGAGAAAAAAAAAAGAAAAAAAGCTGATTAACTAATTCAGTTGAGTGTTCTTTTAAAAGAAAAAAAGCCAAATTCCTCACAATTAAAAATTCAGGCAGGAAAGATAGTGGCTAAAAGAATTAAGTTATTTCAACTTTATCCTAATACATGTGACCTCTTTCAATCTCAGTCCATCAGCATACAAAAGTTATAACTATATTTTTACTTCTTGTGACCCACTTGGAATGAAGTTATTACAAGTTTTATGAGAAGTGGCTGAAGGAGTTGTGATTGTTCAGACTGGAGAAGAGAAGGCTCAGGGGTAACCTTATTGCTCTTTACAACTACCTGAA
>NW_011228926.1:0-450 GCF_000146605.3 Meleagris gallopavo | reverse complement strand
CTGCAGAGACATCTCGTGTCTCAGTGACAGTTCTGCAGCCCCCACAGTCCCCCGACCCGGCCCCAAAGGCCCGCTGCCTCTCTCTCCCCCCACGCACACAGATGGGCCCGCTGGGCACCGGCACCGCTGTCCCACCAGCGGATTCGTCGCCGGCCCGCAATGAGTCTGTCAGCACCGCGTGTTTATTTCGAGAGTGCCGGCCCGGGCGCCCGGTGGTTTCCATAGGAGGAAGAAATGTTTCCCGAGGAGGGCCCTGGCACACACTGCCCCGAGGAGCGGCGCACGCTGAGGTGTGGAATCAGACTCTGTGACCACAAAGCAGTTATAAAAGCAGGTGTGTTTAATCAGGGCTGCGACTCCGGGTGCAAGGGGGAGAGCTGCTCCTAACTCGCACAGCGTCAGGAAGAAGTGCTGCAGCGAGAGGCCGAACTGATACGTGATCAGTAGTTT
>NW_011228925.1:0-480 GCF_000146605.3 Meleagris gallopavo | reverse complement strand
AGATTGATACACGAAGGGCAGATGTTGGCCCGTCAGTTTATTACGAATGGCTGGGTCAGTGTGGGGAGATGGGGAAGGGAAGACGGGCGATAGAAAAGATGGTTCAGATGTGGATCTTGAGATGTGGATCTTCAGTGATGGGTCGTCGAGGGTTGTTGTTCACTTGACGACACCACAAACTTGTTTACAAGTCCAAAGGAGGCTGTCAGCTCAGTCAGCGTGGGCAGGACTGGACAGGACTTCCCCGCCTTTGGGGAGCCCCGCTTTGATTTTTGGTGGCAGACTCTGCATGGATCTAGTCCTCCTGTGCACCAGTGGCACAGCAGCAGAGGTGCGCTCCTGGGGCAGGCTGGTCTCGGAGCTGGAGGGAGCTTTCAGCGTGCCCTGTTGTTCTTCCTCGCCACTTGGAGGCCGCGCTGCCTGTGCTGGAGCCAGCTCTGATGCTTCTCCCTTCTTTTCTTGGGGCTCCTTTTGGGCAGA
>NW_011228924.1:0-524 GCF_000146605.3 Meleagris gallopavo | reverse complement strand
ATTGTTGACATCACAGGGCGGGGCAGGACTTCAGTCTTTATGAAGTCACGCTGGCAGCCTCCCTCAGCTCAGACACGTGGGGCGGTCACTCCGTCCTGGTGGTCACTGCTGGAGCTCCGCTCTGGGTGACAGCCACTTGTGTGTTGAGAGTGGTCCCGTGGGAGAGAACAGGATGAAGGTCAGCCTGACTCTCTTCCTGATCTTACTTGCCTTCATGTCTCCAATTCCTGACTTTGCCAGCTGTCTCAGCTGGGCCTGGAATTGGGACAAAAAGCTGCTCCTTCCCGAGGAGCAGCAACCCTTAGAGATCGAGTGCCAGGCCTCCAGCTGGCTCTCCCGGCTTGGTCTAACCACCTGCCCCATCAAGATACGAGGATGGGAACCAAAAACCCAAGTCCTCCACGAGGAGGACGGCCCGGGAGAAACCAAGAGCCAGACCACCACCTGGCTCTGCTGGTTCGGCCTAACCACCTGCTCCACCAACATGGAGGACGGGAACAAAAGCCATGTCCTTCACGAGGAGC
>NW_011228923.1:0-518 GCF_000146605.3 Meleagris gallopavo | reverse complement strand
GATCAATCAAAGGTTCAGGCCGTGATTCAGCACGCCCCATACATTCCACCCCTTCACGGCGTAGAAACCAATGATTAGGTGACTAAAAGGGTGAGCTTTCCCTAAATACAGAGATCCGATACACCGTGACGCTTATACAATTTCATCGCCACACGTTGGTAAATTTCAAGATGAGTGACGATGGGTGAAAGTTGACATCCTTCTATGGGCCAGCGCTCGATGATGTTACCGGAGGCATACGGTCATGAGGTGCAGATCCGTCCAATGTTCCATCAGTCCCATGCAGACCATCGCCGGGTGTTACACATGATCTGACAGTAACACTGGAACGTTTTGATGACATTTCATTCCTTCCGGGGATCCTGAAGGCTCAAAGACTCACGGGGAGAAATACAGATGTTTCAGAGGTACCAAGAGGGGAAGGTCTGCCCTCCAGGGCAAAATACAGGCCGTGTTTCTATCCTGGGTCAACAGTTCCGCTTGTACAGGGGCACGTCCTGGCCGCCTGTACCACATTT
>NW_011228922.1:0-480 GCF_000146605.3 Meleagris gallopavo | reverse complement strand
TTTATTTTCTGTTTTTGTATTTTTGTTGCCTTTGCGTGTCATAGGTTTGGTTTTGCTTTTTTTTCCCTTAGTTTTCCTGACTGCTTTCCAATGTTTTCTTCGACTTTTTGTTCGATTTTCTGCTTTTGCAGTTTCTTTCTTTCCGTTATTTTTTTTCCTACGAATATTCCTACGGATTTCTCTGAATTGGCAACTCTTACTCATAACACAAAGTGACCCTTCACACTTATCGCTAACACAACATGGTAACCACTAGCCACATCCAAGAAAGGTAAATCTTGAGCCTAATGCAGAAGGGTATCCCTGAATCCTAAAGCCTAATCCGAATCCAAAAGGGCAACCATTAAACCAAACCACAAATGGGAACCCGTAACTCTTACCCCTTATCCAACATGGTAGCCCTTTACCCTTCCGTAACGGCACAACCCTTAACCCAAACTGGTAACACTGAAGCCTAACCCCAGAGAGAAACCAGTAACA
>NW_011228921.1:0-510 GCF_000146605.3 Meleagris gallopavo | reverse complement strand
CAATGGCACTGACTTGGCAGACAGGTGGCCTTGCCCATTTGCCCCATCCTTCCTGCGCTCTTTGTCCAGGAAGGTCGATTGTTTAAGATGCCAAGAGACCGTTCAGAGGGAAACCAAAGCTACGGCTGCAGTTCACAAGGTGCAAACAGTGCCACTGCAAGCACAAAGCAAGCTCTCTTGAGCAGTTCAACCAACAGTGAGGCCAAACACTGGGGAGCAGACAATGTTTGTTGTTTCTGCAGCTATTTCAAGGGAAAAATCAGCAGAGGACAAACACCACAACCGAGACGGCTCCGGCAGTTTTATAAACTTGCCACACTTGCACTATTGTCTTGCCAAAGAGGAACAAAATAATCTGCTCACTTCCTGTAACCTATTGCCTGGAGACCTCAGCCGTGGACTGGACACAGGAGCTGGTCCACTGGCCCAATCCTTGGCTCACTAGCAGTGCCACCTTCCTTTAACTTGGTGAAGACGAGAACACCACTTTGTCTTTGGGTGACAAAATCC
>NW_011228920.1:0-472 GCF_000146605.3 Meleagris gallopavo | reverse complement strand
AGTGTACTGCACACCCAGAGGTGTGCTTGCCACTGCTCTTCAGCAGCTAAGTTCAGCAGTGCTGCACCATTCAACTGCTGAAGCATCTGACCCTCCTTTTTCAACTGCTCATTCATTGAGCCCTGTGAAAGCCACTTCAGTAGTTACCATTTCAGTAAAAGAAAAAGGGAAGGCTTTTCATGCACCTGATTATGCATTTCAGATGGAGAGGAAATACAGAAGTGGTCCACATATCCATATGATGCATCATCCCTATGTATACTTGTGAGGAAGGCAGTGTGAATGCTGTCTCATCCTCTGAGCACGCAGCTGCAGCATTCAGTAGCATTTCACAGGTGGCTGAGGTCTTTTTTCAGGTCTTAGATCCTCCGGGGGTGTCAAATCTTCCGATTTAGGTTTCCCTTTTTTTTCTTTTTTTTCCTTCTTTTTTTTTTTTTTTTTGACAGAAACTAGAACCTGAAAGGACCTGAAA
>NW_011228919.1:0-458 GCF_000146605.3 Meleagris gallopavo | reverse complement strand
ATACCGTTCTATGGTTCTATGTATTATTTTATTTGTGAGGGATCCTTTTTCACACTGGTGTTGTGCAAAACGAATGCACGCTTTTTCTTTCACTCACAAATCTAGGAGCTGGGTTCACTACACTGGTTTGGCTAAGAGAAGTCTTAGGATTATACACTTATGTTGCAATTTGTGCTGCTCTGTGTTATTGTTTTTCCAAACTCTTCTTCATGCATATTAAGAATGGAAAATTATTTTCTAAAGAGGCAGGAAAAAGTAATAGAAAAGAGTATTGTAAACCTGTGACAATATGTCACGATATATACAGCAACTGAAGAGCAAAGCTGCTTGAGAATTTGGACCTTTCACTAGGGGACAATATTTCTTCCCTATGGGATTTTGAGGTAGGGGGTGTTTTTGTTTATTTTTGCTTTTGTTTTTTTTCTGAGTGGTGTTAGTTTTTGTTTTCTTTTTTTTTC
>NW_011228918.1:0-469 GCF_000146605.3 Meleagris gallopavo | reverse complement strand
AGTCTGGGAACTTTTTAAAACTAGCATCAGTGGCAGAGATTTTTTCTTTTTTTTTTCCCCACTTCTCTCACTTTTTCACACCACAAGTGAAGCGTGTCACGGGTGAAAAGCCCACATGCACACACATATTGCTGCTTTAAGTTCTGGGAAAAGCAAGGGAAAGTTAGAGGTTGTTTCTTGTGAGTGTCTTTGTGTTTGTGTCTTAGTATACATTTCAGATTTTATCACTGTTTTTCATTCCCTTTTGTGGTATTTTTATACTTTGCTTTGCCTCCTTTGGTCTAATGTCAGTTGGGAGTGTTGATCTGCCAGAGGGGAGAAGGGCACTGCAGAGGGACCTGGATAGACTGGATCGATGGGCCAAGGTTAACGGCATGAGTTTCAATAGGGCCAAGTGTCAGGTCCTGCTTTTTGGTCACAACAACCCCAGGCAACCCTACAGGCTTGGGGATGAGTGGCTGGAAGGCTG
>NW_011228917.1:0-514 GCF_000146605.3 Meleagris gallopavo | reverse complement strand
TAGTATATATATATATATATATATATATATATATATATATATATAAAAATTCCCTTTTGTTTGCCACCTTGTGAATATTCAGATGACCCAGATCAAGCAAAATGCTGAATGCCTTCAGCTCCTCTAAGGTCAATAGGAGTCAAGGGCACTCAATACAATGGAGGTGTTTAGTACCTCTAAGTCACATAAAGCATTAATATATTCATCCCAATCCTTAAATCTTCTATTAAAGTTCTTTTTTTTTTTAAATTTTGTTAAGAGCAATTCCTTTTGTACTTTCTACTTTTTCATTGTTTCTAGTCTCATTTGACTTTTTGTTTGATTTCAGTTCTTTTAGGAATTATTTATTTACTGACTGTTTCTTGTATGCGTGTTATGTTTTGTGGGTTTTTTTTCCCCTAGAAAGTTGTTTTATCTTATTTCTTCTGAAAAATAAAATCACTGTTTTCAAGAAAAGAAAATCTCCAGAGATCTGAGATCCAGTCTGAGAATCAGTTCAAGGTGAAATCTGCTT
>NW_011228916.1:0-510 GCF_000146605.3 Meleagris gallopavo | reverse complement strand
AGAATTGGATTGCAGAAATGATTCTTGAGGTCCCTTCCAACCCGGGCCATTCTGTGATTCTGTGACTAGGAAAGGCGGTTACAACGGAGGTGTGATGGTGGGAGGACTGGCACAGCAGAGAGGTACTATAAAGGAAGGGAAGAAGATTGCTCCCCCATATCAGAAGATTCCAGGTGCAGAGGAAAAAGCATCACCAAGGAGGGACCTCCAGAAGGAGATCCTTCCCCAGCTGCAGTCAGCCCTTGCATGAGCTCTGAGAGAGGTGCAGCCAGGCTCCAGCCCTTCCGTCACACAGCTGAATTGCCTTCACCTGTGCTCCCAGGGCTGAGCAGCTCCTTTCTGCAGGTGCTCAACCAGTGCTTCAGGCTGGGACTCAACAGATCCCATGCATATGTGAAAGATTTTTTGGTTTTTTTTCTTTTTTCTAGGGAGATTGAAAAAGCCAAGAGGTTCTCTGCCCTTGCTCCTGCCCTTTGTTCCTGCCTCCACCTGCCACCAGCGTGCAGCCAG
>NW_011228915.1:0-531 GCF_000146605.3 Meleagris gallopavo | reverse complement strand
CTTTGGAAGAAGGGACAGGCAACTCGGGAAGAGTACAAGGATGCTGCTAGGATACGGCAAGGGGAGAAAATTAGACAGGCAAGAGCCCAGCGAGACCTTAATCTGGCCACCGGTGCTCGAGATGATTAAAACATGTTTTTTTACAAACATATTAATTGCAAGAGGAAGGCCCAAGGGAGAATCTCCCTTCTTTATTCGCTGCGGTGGGGAACATCACCACCGAGGAGGAGGAAAAGGCTGAAGTTCTCAATGCCTTCTTCACTTCTGTCTTTAACAGTCAGACCAGCTATCCTCGGGGTACTCAGCCCCCTGAGCTGGAAGATGGGGCCGGGGAGCAGAATAAACGCCCCTCACTTCCCAGTGCCTTCTTTACTTCTGTCTGTTCTGACTGTTGCACCTGTGCTGGACGTGCCCTTACTATGAGCAACCCAAGGAGAGCCAGACAGTGTATATATGTATGGACTCTGCAAAAACTTTGTGCGCGCTATTCCCTTGTTGTGTTTTCCTTCTGCCTGTGATCGACCGAGAAAG
>NW_011228914.1:0-389 GCF_000146605.3 Meleagris gallopavo | reverse complement strand
AAACGGGACAGAACGGGCTGGGATTAACGGGACTAATTGCTCCGTTGCTCCCGATCATCCTTTTCCTTTTTTCAATCCTTCTTATTTTTTTCTGCTCCCCCCCATACCCCCTTTCCCATCCCCCTTCCCCTTCGCTGGGGGCGGACCCGATGCAAACACCCAAACCAACGGCAAACAACAGCAAACAGCGAGCCTCGCTCCTCCGCCCGGCCCAGACGGCTCTTCTTTCCCTTATAAATGACCCTAAGATTCTATTTCTGGGGAGAGCAATAAAAACCCAACGACCCCCCCAACCCCCGTGTCCTGCACTCAGCTCCCCGTTTCTCTGTGCCGTACAGAAAACCTTCCAGCTTTCCTCCTGTTCCCACTGCGAGGCCTATAAAAATCGG
>NW_011228913.1:0-432 GCF_000146605.3 Meleagris gallopavo | reverse complement strand
TTTTATTTTTCTAGGAAATGCATCACAAGATGCTTACCATTTTTCACAGAGGAGCTGGTCACACATTCCAACTCACTCTTGAATTATTTTCACCTTCCTAAGAAAAAAAACCCAACTCATGATCTATTCCATCTATTCCTCTTTTTTTTTCCTCTCAAGAAAAAATGCTGACCACTTCTAGAAAACTATAGTGAGTTTTTCTGTAGAATATATATATAAATATGTATATACTAGAAAGAAGTCTAAGAAAAGAATGCAATAATAAGCTTCAAATATGTAGGAGGCATCCACAAAGAAGGGAATAAATGTTTCTCCTTGTGCACAGATAGGACAAGAAGAAATCAGTTTCAGTGGCGCCAAGGGAAATTTAGATTAGAAAAACCTTCTAACATAGGAAATTGTCAACACTGCAACACATTACTTAGAGAAATA
>NW_011228912.1:0-464 GCF_000146605.3 Meleagris gallopavo | reverse complement strand
GGATGCTGGAAATTCCAGTAACAGCCCTATTCCCAACCCTAATTTCTATTCTTTTTTTTTTCTATCTTGCCTACTTCTGTTCTAAGCTGAGAAAGATTTATACCGTCTGTAGGGTGCAGGTTTTGTAGCCTAAGAAGTTTGCATTTGTAAAGGTTGCAGAAGACATCCTAGTTTAGGCTGGATATCAGGAAAAACTTCTTTACACAAAGGCTTGTTAAGCACTGGAATAGGCTCCCTAGGGAGGTGGTTAAGTCACCATTCCTTGATGTGTTTACAAACCATTTGTGGTGCTCAGGGCATCATTTAGCAGTGGGTTGTTAGAGTTAGGGTAGGATGGTTAGGCTGTGGTTGGACTTGATGATCTTTTCCAATCTGAGCAAGTCTATGATTCTTTGATTCAGAATATGGTGAAGATCTAAGACTATAAGGACTAATCTAGCTAGTATCAAATTGTCAACATTTTT
>NW_011228911.1:0-709 GCF_000146605.3 Meleagris gallopavo | reverse complement strand
AGCCTTCTCACAGAGTCAGACGGTCCGGCCTTGTGTAGAGGCCCCGGCTTCTTTGATGTCTGCTAAATCTGGTTTTCCTGTTGCTGGCAGTTTCTTATCCTAACAATGTGTTTTTCTAATCCCTAACACTAGACCCACTTGTTTGGAACATTTAACAGCTGATGCAGTTTTGCAAGAAAGACTAAGTCACATAATTCAGTAATAATGACTTCTAAAACATGCTACTAACCTATCAGAATTTTTACGTCTCAGATCAACTATTCCTAAGGATAAGTTACAGAATAAAAATGCATTATGTTCTACTTCTTCAAACCAATTGCTCTTTTTCATATCTACTGCAGAAACAACACCGCATTCCCACAGTTACAGAGCTCTCCTATGCCACGTGCTGGTGTAATACCTCTAAGCCACAATATCGATGGGTTCAGCAAAGCTCACGGCAACAGGCTTTGGTCATCCTCAGGTCACCTGCATGATGAGAGAGACAACAAGAAAAAAGTACAAGGTAGGAGTCACCTTTTTTTCTTCTGGTCAGCATGCCATAACTCAACCTTCCATCCTAAGGCTTGTGTCTCGATAGGGATGTTCCCTTCACCTCACACCTTTAGCACAACACCTGCTGTTGGGATTCCCACCACGGAAGAAGTATTAGTGCCACTCCTTGCTCCTTGCTGCTAGGATGGGGTGTTTGAAAACTGATGCACGTGCC
>NW_011228910.1:0-617 GCF_000146605.3 Meleagris gallopavo | reverse complement strand
AAAAACCCCATAAGGTCATAGCAAAAAGATGTTGAACTAATTTTTTTTTTTTCAATAATGGAATTTTTCCACCCTCAGTAGAAAGAATGTGAGAGTGTTGTTTCCCAGTAACTAAAATGAAATGTCATGTCTTCATTGTAGCTGACATGTCCTTTAGGCAAAGGTTTATTTGAGCATCTTGGATACAACTAGCAATATTAAAATGATGGTCATCTGATAAGTGAAAAACATTTCCAAATGAGTTTCTATAATTTCTAAAACAGATTTATAATCCAGGGCAATGAAGGTGGCATGTTCAGAAATACTCTTGACCAGTCCTTGCTGGACTTCACAAGGAGAAATCCAGGATGGAGTTTCCTGGAGGTGACTTAAAACCAATGATTATAGACCTGACAAGTCTGCATCAAGGTAGCTGTAGAGTTGGCTGGTACAATTTTATTTTATTTTTTTCAGGAACAAGCCTGAAGTAATGGTAGAAATATGAACTATTAATCAAGTGTGATTTCTTTGCTAAAATCCTGGACCAATGTAATTACTATACCTGCTGGAAAATCCACATCAAAGACTTAGTGGGGACATACAATGATCTGCACACTGCAAGGAACATCTCCACAAAT
>NW_011228909.1:0-448 GCF_000146605.3 Meleagris gallopavo | reverse complement strand
CTCTCCCCACGTATTCTTTCTATATATTGTTGCTTGTTTTTAAGAGCTCCCCTTTTATTCCAAAGGTCGCTTTAAAAAGCTTTGACATAACGCTGCCCTCCTGCTGGGATGTTTGCTTTGGTGGAGATGGCAGCGCTTCGTTCCTCTCCTCTCACTGCAGAGTGGGTCCACGTTGGCTGCTGAGTGCTGCTCCAATTGCTGGTGCTTGCGTCGGTTCCGACCCCAGATGGAGGCCAGCGCTGACTGCAGGCTGTAGGAAAGCTGCCAGTCCCTTCGGAGTGTTGTCAATTAGTTCCAGTCTCCCGGAGCTGGCCGTGACCAATTGCTGTGACCTGGAAGTGGATTAAGTCCATCACGGGGAGATCGACTTTTCCTGCAGTCATTTGACAAACGCAGTCTTTTTTTTCCTTTTTAAAGTCCCTCGTAGATGCCATACCTCGTTTGTTCC
>NW_011228908.1:0-474 GCF_000146605.3 Meleagris gallopavo | reverse complement strand
GTTTGTACCCAGACCACCACCCGCAATACGCCGCAAGTCCTCAGGAAGCGTCTCTGGTCTGCAGACACCAAGAAGAAACACTTTGCCACCTCTTGACCAGGGCAAGAAAGGTAAAGCAGCTGCCAGTTCTTTCCCTGGCACGGGCAACCAACTTGAGATCGGGAAATCCCCCTGCTGACCATCAGCCAAGGGCTCTGACTTGTGTCAGAGCTTCACGCCAGCTCAGCACGGCCCCTTCCCATGAACAGTTGTTGGCCTCTCCCAAACTAAGGCGCTGGGTGTGATGTGCCCCCCATCCCTGGCTTTGTCAGGAGGATGTGCGGCTCCCAGGCCCCGCCCTCCCCCAATGGAAGGATACGGTCCCCAAAAGTCACCCTGCCACCTCATCATGGCCACCCGGCTCCTCTTTCCCAAAGCCAACGTCACTAATGCAGCCCCAAAGCAGAGCTGAATTGCAGAGAGGAGGAGTGGGGC
>NW_011228907.1:0-526 GCF_000146605.3 Meleagris gallopavo | reverse complement strand
CTGAACACCTTCTGTGTCTACAGCAGCTATCCAAGCCATCGATACCCTTGGGATCCTTAAAATATCCCCTTCTGAGGTAATCAATACCAAGTATGCATGGAGCCCCCTGGGCCAGTCACAATAGGGTGCTTTTGCCAGTCTTTACCAGTGAGGCTGATTTTGGCCTCCAACATAGTCAGCTCTTGGGAACCTCCAGTCACCCCATGAACATAAATTGATTTTGTCCCTTGGTGACTCGAGGGCATTAGAGTGCACTGTGCACCAGTATCCACCAGGGCCTTATATTTTCGTGATTCTGATGTGCCAGGCCATCTAATCCACACAGTCCAATAAACTCTATTATCCCTTTCCCCCCCCCTGGCTGGGGGCAGGGCCCCTCTATTTGTTACCTTCATTGTCTGCAGCAACTGGAGCAATCACCTTTTTGGAGAAGTTCACCTTGGTGGTTGATTTGTCTTGTAACTCTCTTACCCGTGCTTGAAGTACAGGAGTAGGTTGTTTATGCCACTCCTTCATATCTTCTCCA
>NW_011228906.1:0-513 GCF_000146605.3 Meleagris gallopavo | reverse complement strand
TTAAACTGAATATTGTAGGAAGCCAGTCAATCACATTCCAGCAGTGCTTTCAATCTGTGCTTTTCACTTTATGCTCAAAGAAGTTGGAAAGGAATGAAGTTGTACTTAAAGGAACACTATAAACATTCTGATTGAATGTAACAGGAGTGAAAGATTTTATGTTGAGTATCTCTTCACAGCATTTTCTCAGGGACCCTTCTCCTCTGTGGTATTAGAATATTTTATGAATTGATTACTAAAGCTATTTCCAGACTGCTTTTTCTGCATCTTGCTCTTCTGTCAAACTGATGTATGTATTTTTAGTAAAAGTAACTTCTGATGTGGAGAAAAGACTGCTCAGACTCTCTCTTCTTTGGCATAAAGTGCATACACTTACTCGAATATCTCTTTGCTTATTGGAGAATAATGTTCACTGAAACTGTCACAAGTCATTGTGCATAATTCTGAAAAAAAAAATAACCATGGGCTCCGCAAGTGAACTTCTGTATTTGGTTTTCAAACATTTTAAAGGAA
>NW_011228905.1:0-521 GCF_000146605.3 Meleagris gallopavo | reverse complement strand
GCATGTAGGTTTAGCTAGCTTGGGAACAAGTTCCAGCATGTGATGTTGTAAATAGCATTCTCACATAACACATGTCGGCTTGATAAGTGGGCCATATATCTCCTGTCCTACTTTACCTAGTAGTTGGTTTTTTTCTTTTTCTTTTTTTTCTTCTTCCTTTTTTTTTCTTTTTTTTTTTCTATGTTTGTTGTTTTGAGTGAACTGTGCTGATGCAGAATTTGAGTCTGTCTGATGACTGTTGTGGGCTACGACCGCTACGTGTCCAAGGAGTGCTGGATGAAGATAAGGTGAAGCTGATCACAGTGGTGCCACTCTGCTATTTTTCTGTTTATCCGCATCGGAGAAATGGGCCTTGGGACCCCGTTACTCAAAATCCCTAACAGCAATGCTGACTCATCTACCTGTCTCACTTCTAGTTAGCTTGAATACATTTTAAATACATACTCATTTTATCAAGGAAGAAGTATTAACAACTAGAAGAGCTTAACAGCTGCAAAGATTGTCAGCTCTCTGCTTCCTTA
>NW_011228904.1:0-617 GCF_000146605.3 Meleagris gallopavo | reverse complement strand
AATTGACTATATATACCTATTGCTCCATAGAGCAAAGTGGTGAACTTAATTAAGGCCAGTATGTTTTAGCATTAAGAAAGAAGAGACAGTGGCATGTACGCCCTTAAAAGGCAGTTTCAGTAGAGTAAGTCTATTTTTTTTTTTCTTTTACAGAAACAAGATAGCAAGGCTCAAAGTTTACAAATATCCTAGAGTATTGGCAGTCCGCCTGGACTTTTCAAGGTCACGCTTTCAGACAGTACTGGTGAAACAGATAAACTTTCCCAATGAAGCTGTCTGAGAGCGGAGAGAGAGATTTGTTCAAAAGCTAAAAAGCAACTATTGCCCGCATTCTCCACCAAGAATGTCAACGGTTTACGGGCTGGTTCGGCCCGGTTCCGTGACTGGAAGGGCGGAGGGATCCGCGGATCTGCGCCCCTGGAAAAAAGAAAATAGGGGACCCCGAAATAATTGAAAACAGTGGCAACAATCTGAGGTAAAACAAAGTAATTTCCTAAATATGGTATCAACAGAATTTTATAAGGAGAGAGAATGTGAAATTGATGGTGGATCGGCCTTACAACAACGCTGAGATGAGAAGCGCAGGCAGAGAAGCGCAAGCGAAGCAGTGCAGGCAA
>NW_011228903.1:0-536 GCF_000146605.3 Meleagris gallopavo | reverse complement strand
GAGGAGTTGGGATGGAAGTGGGGCCAAGGTGAGGATGCTTTATAAGGGCTGAGTGAGGAGATTGTTATCCTAGGCTACTCACGTGCTATTTCTCGAAAGTCATGGATACTCATATTTTAGTGCTAGGAGGTACAGAACTTCCTGTAAGTAGGGCTCTGATCAAAATTTTTGCTGCAAACAAGTGACTTCTGTTATATTAATGGGAAGCAATGTTTTCTGCACTAAATGTGTCTTATTTTCAGGGTTCATGAACATCACTCTCAGCACAGAGGCCATTGCCACCGAAGAGCTCTGTGGTAAAGAGATACCGTTTGTCCCAAACCAAGGACAGAAAGATACAATCACCAAACTCCTTTTAGTCCGGGTCAGACAACCTCTTCTGTTACTTAGACCTTAAAGTGAACTTTGTGCAATTCCTAGTTTGGTGCATTGTAATTCTAGGAGTTGTCCCTTGTTATTCAAGGTGTAAAATTAGAATCTAATGGCCTGAGCTGGGGCCTTGAAGTTTAGGAATTATATGGGTTTCCTCCATTTCA
>NW_011228902.1:0-521 GCF_000146605.3 Meleagris gallopavo | reverse complement strand
CATGCTGACCAGAAGAAAAAAAGGTAGACTCCTACCTTGTACTTTTTTCTTGTTGTCTCTCTCATCATGCAGGTGACCTGAGGATGACCAAAGCCTGTTGCCGTGAGCTTTGCTGAACCCATCGATATTGTGGCTTAGAGGTATTACACCAGCACGTGGCATAGGAGAGCTCTGTAACTGTGGGAATGCGGTGTTGTTTCTGCAGTAGATATGAAAAAGAGCAATTGGTTTGAAGAAGTAGAACATAATGCATTTTTATTCTGTAACTTATCCTTAGGAATAGTTGATCTGAGACGTAAAAATTCTGATAGGTTAGTAGCATGTTTTAGAAGCATTATTACTGAATTATGTGACTTAGTCTTTCTTGCAAAACTGCATCAGCTGTTAAATGTTCCAAACAAAGTGGGTCTAGTGTTAGGGATTAGAAAACACGTTGTTAGGATAAGAAACTGGCAGCAACAGGAAACCAGATTTAGCAGACATCAAAGAAGCCGGGGCCTCTACACAAGGCCGGACCGTCT
>NW_011228901.1:0-457 GCF_000146605.3 Meleagris gallopavo | reverse complement strand
GGAGGAGTTTCAAACTTCCGTTGTATAGTTTCGAAAGCTTAGTAAACTAATTATATTTACTTAGATTTACACTTAAAAAATTTTGTATAAACACCTTAACTACATAGTGTGCTTAGAATAAGCTGGTACAAAATGATAGGGCTTTTTTTTTTTTCATTCATCTAGACTATTTCTGTATCTATGGTAATTATTTGTTTTCATAATTCTGCAACACTTCTTCAAGTGTTCAAAGCCTATTGCATATTCAAATGTTATTATTTTTTTTTAATGTAGGAGTGCGACAACTTGAAATCATGTGCTGCTTTGGCTGCATGTCTGTTCTTGCCAACTACTTTGTCTTTATGACCTTCTTTCCAGCTTGTGTGTCCTTGGTATTAGAGGTAAGACACACTTAAAGACAACATTAAACCTAGTGTTCAGACCCTACGCTTCTTGTAGGCTGTTTGTTTCTTCACTC
>NW_011228900.1:0-509 GCF_000146605.3 Meleagris gallopavo | reverse complement strand
TTCCAGCATTTCCCTGAGTTCTGAAGAATGTGTGTAGGTGGGAATGAATGTCACCATCCAGTGCTGGAACCAGGGAATATCCGGTGCACCATCTTCCTGCACAAGGATGGGCACTCAGTACCTATCCAGCATCATGTCACCGATGGTGGTGGCACGGCCACCTTTACCATCTTTGGGGTGATCCCAGCTGACTCCGACGCCTACAGGTGCTCCTACCAGCCCAGAAGCTCCTACCTTCTGACCTCACCCCCTGCGGACAACGTGACACTGGAAGTGAATTCCGAACCTGCACCCCCAGGTGGGTCTGAGCCCCCATTTCCGTGTCCCTGGTGTCTCTCGTTGCTGGCAGTGTCTCTGCATCCCATCCTCGTGGAGGTGATGGCCGGGGATGGGGACACGCACACCGCTGGGCCCCGCAGGTGATGAGAGGAGGTCCCGGGGGAAACTTGTGGTGGCAGTGATGAGGGTCTGCGCTGCTGCCCTCGTCTTTGGCCTGGGCCTCTACTTTT
>NW_011228899.1:0-581 GCF_000146605.3 Meleagris gallopavo | reverse complement strand
GGGGTGTTGAGTAAAGGTTTACAAGCCGTCATGTTACTCTCAACCTATTGGCAAATTATCAAGGCCATAATTACTTGTTGTGGAATTATGTTCATATATAACTACTTAAGGGGCATTGACGGAGACACCTGCATGGTACCTGTATGCAATGTGGTATGGTCTGAATTTTGACATTCACATCCCAGATGGAATGGCTAATTTTACAAACAGCACAACGTTCAGACCAGTCTCCAGGCTTCCTTATCGGTTTGTCAGACGGTTTTCGAATTCTGAATTAATACTCATGGGCGCGCTATTGTTTTCCTGGATTGTGATTATATTCCTTTACAAAGGGAAGGAGTCTCCTCCAGAACCAGAGAGTGCTGACTGGCAGGGAATATGGAGAGGTTTAGGAAAGATCTTAAAAGCAAGGGGACCCGCAGTGTCATGGGATTTCACACTTGAACATCTGTGGGATCCTGAGAAACTAAGTCAGTATTTGAGTCAGGGACAGCGCGGCTTACATAACTCTAAGGAGGTACAACTTATTTGGGGTTTGGCTTGTGCTTACCGCGCCCTATATAATACTATTCTGGAGAGAG
>NW_011228898.1:0-500 GCF_000146605.3 Meleagris gallopavo | reverse complement strand
TTTGCTTGGAATTCTGTTAACAAAGAGTACGGAGGGAGGGGAGATGTCCGATCTTCTTCAGGCATTCCCCGTATCATGTAGTGAATTGCCTTTTAAATTGGCAGAATACTGTTGCAATGTGTGACATATATTCTCAATGTTGGCTATACATATATACATACATATTACTTTAACTTATAGAACTCTAATAAAGTAGTAAGGCCCCTGAAATGAACTATAAACAAAACCCCAAACGGTAAAGACCATGAAGTTACAAAATTCTATTTGTTCTGATGCAGAACAACATTCAATTCTCACAAGTAAAAAAACTTTCACCATGTAGAGACAAGCCAGAAATGTATGATAAAAGTGCATTTAACATCCTTAGAACAAAACAGGTATGCTATCTAGACAAAATTAGTTGGCGATTTCCTCTCCCAGTGGACAGAGGCAGGTATCTTCAGGAATAATTCACTGTCTGAAAGATACTAGATAAATCCCTCAGCAATGGAGCAGCAATA
>NW_011228897.1:0-484 GCF_000146605.3 Meleagris gallopavo | reverse complement strand
CCCCAGGTCCTCCAGAGCTGCGCCGAGTTCCTTGAGCAGCATGGCGTGGTGCAGGGGATATACCGCCTGTCCGGCGTCGCGTCCAACGTCCAGCGCCTCCGGTAAGAGTGCTGCGACTGACACAGCTGGACTGCAGGTGGGCTGGCTTTACTTGCTTTCCTCTTTCTCAACCATTTTGTGTCCTCCTCTCCAGGTGTGAATTTGAGACTGAGCAGATTCCTGAGCTGACCGTCCGTGACATTCACAGCGTGAGCTCCCTCTGCAAGATGTACTTCAGGGAGCTCCCGAACCCTCTGCTCACCCACCAGCTGTACGACAAGTTCTCGGTAAGCACAAGGCAACGTCTTCCCTTGACCTCTTCCCTGGGCCTCTTGGGAGATGGCTGCAGCAGTGCCCCAGCTCTGAGGCCCTTTTTCTGGTAGCCCCATCAGGTTGACTCGCATGTCTTTGCCACGTCCTGCATCGTACTGATGCCACTTTTGGT
>NW_011228896.1:0-524 GCF_000146605.3 Meleagris gallopavo | reverse complement strand
AGAGTCTTGGTTATGGGTTTCTTCATTCTTGTTTGGGTCATTAACGTGCTCATTAAAACATGCTCTTGGCGTTCAGTTTTTGGTGTGGTTTTTTCCCTGTCTGAAAATACGTTTTTTGCTGAGGTTCCCATGCACTAAGCTACTGCATGATGTCTTGTGAGGTGTTGACAATTTGTGCTTCTTCTTAAGAATAGGTTTGAGTGATGCTTTGCCATTTCATCAAGCGGGATGGAATAGATCTTGTCCTGTTCTTCCAAAATACTGAAAACTGTGCTCATGTCGGGCAACCAATCTTCATCAAATCTGAGCATAGCATTTCTTCTCTGGTACATTTCTGAGTCTTCTGATTTGTTGTTATTTTTTTTTCCTTGACTCTTTATAAAGGGAAATTATGATCCTCTCGATTTTATTAACATAAAAATACAGATTGTCAGAAAATTAACAAGATCTTGTGTGTGTGAGCAGTGCTATTCCAAAACGTAACCTTTTGTTTAGCCATGAGAACATGAGTTTCCAATCTCTCT
>NW_011228895.1:0-573 GCF_000146605.3 Meleagris gallopavo | reverse complement strand
AAAGCCAACCGTATCCTGGGCTGCATCCAAAGATGCGCAGTCAGCGGGCGAAGGGAGGAGATCCCCATCCCTCTGCTCTGCGCTGGTGAGGCCTCAGCTGCAGTGCTGCGTCCAGATGTGGAGTCTCAGTGCAGGGAGACATGGAGCTGTGCGAGTGCATCCAGAGTACAGCCACAAACACGAACCCAAGGATGGAACCCCTCTCCTGTAAGCAAGGAGAGCTGGGCTGTTCAGCCTCCTGGAGAAGTGAAGGCTCCAAGGGAACCTGGTAACAGCCTTTCAATACCTAAAGGAAAGAACAAGGGAAAATGGAGGTGAAATCTAAGGACAATGTCTTGTACAGTGAGGGTGCTGAGGCAGTGGCACAGGTTGCCAGAGACATGGTGGATGTGCTGGCCCTTTCAAGGTGAGCCTGGCTCAGACTCTGAGCAACTTGATCTAGCTGTGGATGGTCAGCATGGGGGAGTCGGATCACATCGCAAACCTACCTGCATACAAGCAGCGCACCAACATGGGGTGCATGATGTTCATTACCTGCTGGACACATCTCACACCACTGACTGGAGGAGCCCA
>NW_011228894.1:0-508 GCF_000146605.3 Meleagris gallopavo | reverse complement strand
AAAAAAGCATAGCTAATGGTGGTAACCGGGTTGAAAAACAGAGTTTTGTAGCTGAGAATTCACTCTATGTATCTGTTGTCATTTCTATGGAAATAAATAGGAGCATTCCTTTCAGAGCAATCTACGTACATCATCAATGAGCCATCATCCTAGCAATGCAGTAATACTAATAATAGGAACAGAAAAAACAGATTCTCAGAATACCTTTTGTGGGGATGGAACAACAAAACCAACGCTGCAGTCAGCTGCAGTTATTCCCCCGGAATGAACTGATAGCAGCAGAAAGGTCATGGCCACTTCCGACACTCAAACTGTACCAGCATTTCAGAGCACGCAGCCTTGGCATAAACCCTAAGGATAAACCAAATGGCATCTCTGTTCCAGCAATTTTTTCCTTCAATATACGTGAATAGACTGGAGGTACTAATCCCACCAGTTCAGTTCTACCATTGTGTCTTACGGTAAGAAGAAAAGCAGGATGTTTAAGACTCTGTCAGGCACAGAACCT
>NW_011228893.1:0-446 GCF_000146605.3 Meleagris gallopavo | reverse complement strand
AACTTACAGATACATTTGAACACTAGGAGTCAAGTTGTTCTTTTACCCTTAACAACATTGACTTTTCCCCAAAAAGAGACTTCAGTAACATTTGGATAAAATCTGGTATAATAAAGTACTCTTCTGGAATGAGAAGTGGTGGTAGAATCTGACTATTGGTATACTGGCAGTAATAACAAGATACATACAGTGTACTTGCAATGCTAGTAAGATATTCACCATGTATCACCTGTGAATAGCCTGGAGAACAACTCCAGCAGCACCATGAACAGGAACTACAGAACAGCCATGATGTAAATGCATTTTACTTAATTTAGTTCGGGTAATAATCTGAAAGAGGTGATCATTGTGTGAATCAGTTTAACTAAAATATGCATTATAATTTTTTTTAACACCATGGAAGAAGCAGCAAGGTGTCCCCTTCAAGACCTCAAAGCCAAATTCCC
>NW_011228892.1:0-457 GCF_000146605.3 Meleagris gallopavo | reverse complement strand
CGCAGCTGCGGCGCTTTTACCGCCTGCCGAGGAAAAGATTCCTCAAACTTGAGCATCGCTCCACTTGCAGGCAGGGGAGCAGGAGCTGAAAAGGACAGGGGGACATAAAATAAGGGAAAAGCTTAACAGAGAGCAGATCTGGTGCGGACAGTGACACAAGCTGTGTCTCAACAGCACTGCCTTAGCGCACGCCTACATTAGGCACACCTACCTTGCAAGGGCCACACAGGAAGCTTGGGACACAGGCACCTATTGCTCCCCCGAGTCCCAACTCCATTGCTCAGCCGCTCCTCCATGTTCTGCAACAGAAAAGTCACAAGACGGAAATTCAATTCATCGCAGACGTCACCAAACCTCCCTTCTCAGGGCAGTGGCACTCATTTCCCTGCATGATAAATCAGGGCAGAGTGAGCAGCTTACCGAGTGAGCAGCATTTACTGCCACTTGGTAGCAGCAA
>NW_011228891.1:0-487 GCF_000146605.3 Meleagris gallopavo | reverse complement strand
AGATTTTTGATGGTGCCCATGAGTAGTGGAGGTTCATCGTCGTTAGTTAGGATTCGCATTTAGTTTGATCAGCTCCTTCAGTAGACTTCTTTTGATTATCCTGATCTTCACTGGGCACTTCTGATACTGGCACAGGTTTGTCACGATTAATCAGTTGAGATATTTGCTCCTGCATTTCATTCAGTTGGTTCGTTACTTGTGAGATGGCAGCAATGGAAGCGTGAGTTGGGGTAGCTGTTGTTCGTAGTTTTGGAGCGTAAGAATCAATTCAAAACTAAGGGTATTCTCTCTTGTTCCCGGTATCTGTCATTAGCTGACAGTAGTGTACCGGCATATCTGTCTGGTGCTGTTGTTATGAGTCTCTGCCATATCTCAGGCGTCGTCCTCACTCTCTCAGGATCGCGTTCTTGTCGTGGGTGGTTAGGAACAAAGTTAGGGTCGAACAGCATTTCCACCACAGCCATTTCCCTCAAGTACTGGATACCCT
>NW_011228890.1:0-491 GCF_000146605.3 Meleagris gallopavo | reverse complement strand
ACGCTCAGAATACTGTACACTTTATTGAGAACCACAAGCAGTATATTTTAACAAATTGTCGAGAGAATCACCACATTGTCACAGCAATATCCCATTTCTTGTTCAACTTATTTTGTGAGACCACTTGTCCCACTCAAGAATAATGTAATTTTCAGTCACTGCATCTAAAAAGCAACTACAGATCAGCAAACTGAGAGTGTGAGCCAGCTAGTCTTCCCCCCAGCCCTCAAGTGGACAGGAAGTGATTGCTATGAACTTAAACATCATGGTCTGGTATCATCCAAACTGACACATTCACAAGAATCTACTGCTCTGAAACAATTTGTCACTTTTTTTTTAAATTACAGTTCAGCTTAATTCTGCTGCTTCTGAGGAAAGCTTCCTTGGCAAAATACATAACATCGGGATGTAGAGACAAGTCCAAACTTTGCTTTATGTTCCCATTTTGCTCCACATGACAGTAAATGCCTTTATAGACAGTCATGTTTTAA
>NW_011228889.1:0-628 GCF_000146605.3 Meleagris gallopavo | reverse complement strand
TTTCTCCTCCTCTCTGTACTGCTTTCTTTTCTGCTAGACTGTAGTTCATAGGTTTGAGTGGGGAAAGAAATTCTATTCTGCTTGTTCATCTCATTCAGGTAAAAAATTTGTTATTGCCTGCCAGAAACGATAATATGTTTATATTTTGTTTTGCTCTTCACTGTGTCCGAATCCTTGGTTCTTTTGATCATTCAGGAGTCCAAGGAACTGTCAACTTCAAGTAGATTGTATAAATAAATTGCATAAGTAGCCTGATTTTCCACCAGTAGAGGCCTTTAGCCTGCCGTTCTTGGAGACCAACTTCTTTATTTTTGGTGGCTATGATTGATCCTAGTTGGTTTTGCAAGTTGATTTTGCATTTTCCCTTTTTCCTATGAAATTATTTTATTTTTAATTAACTCATCTAGTTGCCTATCATCGTTTAAAGCCTTGTTTTATGATGCTACAACAGTTTCCACAAATTTAAGTTCTGCATGGAAACTAACTCATAAACTAAGGAGTGAAATACTCCCAGCCATAAAGTACTTGGTATAATATTTCTTTGCTATATTTTGTCTGCTGCTTCAAGACTGACTTGCATATGTTTACTTGTGTGTCAAATCACTTCTTGCTGAGGCTGTGTGTGGCT
>NW_011228888.1:0-502 GCF_000146605.3 Meleagris gallopavo | reverse complement strand
CTAATGTCTTCACACTCCTCTCCAGAGCCGGTAGGCAACCCCTGGCAGCCGAAACAGATACCAGTCTCCCCACAAATCTATGAGCAAGCAGATGATCAGGCTTTGCGTAAGGGGGTGGCGCAGGACGTCAGACACGCTGAAGGCCTCTTGCTTGGTGCGCGGGGACTGCTGCTTTGGGCCCCCTGGAACAACAGACTCGCTGACCCTGGTCGGGACCCATCTGGGGTGTGGGGAAAGGCGAATCCAGAAGGGCCAGTTGGAGGCACGGCGCTCAGCATTGATGGGCAGCCTCTCCTCAGGACGCACAAGTTTTTGATTTCCATTTCCAGGACAGGTGCTTAGTCCAATCCAGCAGAGCCAGTTGGAGGTCTGTGTGTTAGTGTGAACCGGGCCCTGCTCCTCATGCAAGACGTTGTTTTTCTTCCCGTCCTCGATCTTGGTGGAGCTGGTGGTTTGTTCAAACCAGAAGAGCCAGTTGGAGGTGTGGCTCTTGGACTTAACC
>NW_011228887.1:0-445 GCF_000146605.3 Meleagris gallopavo | reverse complement strand
ATGGTGTAAAGATATCTAATAGGACCATAATGTAGTTAAGGTGCTCCTCCTTGCTGTCGCTGTTTCTCTTAAAAATGTTCTGGTTGGTTGAAATTGATCTGTAAAGCACCCATCTTGGAGGGTGGTTGCCTGTGCACAAATATGCCAAGACATACCAAAGGTGTTTGACAAATCCTATGCAGAACTACAGAGAATGGGGAGAGTTGTGAAGTTTTGGAAAATTGCGTTTTGTAGGCCTGGTCCTACCCAGATGTGGGCCAGGATCAGAGGTATAGAAGACATACCTGGCATGCTGCTATTCAAAGCGTGAGAGGTCTTTATTGTTGATGGCATACCGAATTGCTTGTTCTCTCCAAATAGGAATGACTGTTCCCCATTGTTCCATGACTGGTGAGGCGGAGGGATTTCACGAATCCGCACCTCCAGAAAAGGGAAACACGGCCCC
>NW_011228886.1:0-324 GCF_000146605.3 Meleagris gallopavo | reverse complement strand
ACCACATTTCCTCTGCATGCTAAAGCCTCCATGCAGATGAAGCTGAATTTCTCATCAAACGCATAGAGAAAACCATTTATTACTAGCGTTACTTTTACAAAATCTTCCTAGCAGCTTGTAGAAAAGACAAAAAAAAAAAGTTTTTTTTTTCCTTTTTCATCATATAATACAGCATAAGTCAGTTATATAAATAAAGTCACTTACATAAATAGCTTAATTCTCCTTTTGCTTATAGCATTACAAGTCAAGAGCAGATCTACTGTGAGAGAAGATGCCATGCTGGCACAAGGCTGCCAGCAACGGCACACTCACTCTGGCTGTCAG
>NW_011228885.1:0-442 GCF_000146605.3 Meleagris gallopavo | reverse complement strand
AAAACCAGTAAATAACTGAGTGGCAGGGAATGTGGAGAGGCCTGGGTGAGACTTTAGAGAGATGAAAATCTTCGGTGTCATGGAACTTTACTCCAGAACACCTGAAAGACCCTGAAAATTTAAACAGATATTTGAGACTAGGAATGTCGCGGCTCGGGAAGATCTGAGGAGGCCCAAATTGTTTGGGGCCTGGCTAATGCTTACCGGGCCTTATTCAATACTATCGTGGAGAGGGAGAGAGTTTGTGAAAATTGAAAAAGGAGAGTCTCAGGGAAACAGTGCAAAAATGAGCGAGAGAGTCTCCTGGTCGAGAGAAAACAGCCTCCAATCTGAGAGAGATGCCCTCCGAATTGAGAGAGACTCCCTGCAATCCAAACTCAACAGTCTTCAATCTCAACAAGACACCCTCCAATCTGAGCTAGATACTCTCATAATCGAACGA
>NW_011228884.1:0-456 GCF_000146605.3 Meleagris gallopavo | reverse complement strand
CTGGTGCTGGCTTCTTGTGTTGTGGCGTTCAGGTTTAGGCGTCAGGGCCAGTGCAGGCCTCTCTGGCTGGAGCTGTGGCTTTAATCCCCAGGGTCAGTGCTGGCCACTCAGGCTGTGGCTTCAGGTCCCATGGCCAGTGCCAGTCTCTCTGGCTGTGTTTTAAACCCCAGGGCCACTCCTGGCTTCTCTGGCAGCATCTTTAGGCCCTGGGACGTGTGCCAGCCTCTCTAACTGGGGCTGTGACTTTAAGCTCCTGGACTGGATCCAGCCTTTTGGGCTCTGGCCCAAAGTCACCAGGGCTGGTACCATATTTTAAGAAAACAACATGAGGGCCACCCAATGGCGTTTTCTGAAGTAACAAAACAGAGAAATTAAGATGACTCTTGTGTAACCAGCCTGGGTCATCCTCTCGCTCAGGCACCGCATGATCACACCCAGGAAATGTTGCCCCTAGGC
>NW_011228883.1:0-456 GCF_000146605.3 Meleagris gallopavo | reverse complement strand
GTACTGGTGGGTGGAGCTGGACACAAGCCAGCAATGGGCCCTTCCAGCCCAAGAAAGCCAACCGTATCCTGGGCTGCATCCAAAGATGCGCAGTCAGCGGGCCAAGGGAGGAGATCCCCATCCCTCTGCTCTGCGCTGGTCAAGGCCTCACCTGCAGTGCTGCGTCCAGATGTGGAAGTCCTCAGTGCAGGGAGACATGGAGCTGTGCGAGTGCATCCAGAGTACAGCCACAAACGCGAACCCAAGGATGGAACCCCTCTCCTGTAAGCAAGGAGAGCTGGGCTGTTCAGCCTCCTGGAGAAGTGAAGGCTCCAAGGGAACCTGGTAACAGCCTTTCAATACCTCAAGGAAAGAACAAGGGAAAATGGAGGTGAAATCTAAGGAAAATGTCTTGTACAGTGAGGGTGCTGAGGCAGTGGCACAGGTTGCCAGAGACATGGTGGATGTGCTGGCCCT
>NW_011228882.1:0-469 GCF_000146605.3 Meleagris gallopavo | reverse complement strand
GCCAGCTGCACTGCACTGATATCATTGTTGTACTTGAACCTTACCAGGACCTGCCCAGAAATTCTGTTGCAGACACGGCCCCAAAGTAAAGCTGTGCCTCCAAGCTTCTGGGAGGCTGAAGTCAGGGAATTATCCTCTCAGTCCAGATCGAGTCACACCTGGATAACCCGTGGTGTGAAACAGATCCCCGCTGGGTTGTGGTTTGCAGCCGTAGGGAAGTATTGATGCTTACTAAACTGAAAGGCTGAGTATAAATTAAAATGAAAATCGCAGCAGCGTTAGGAGGAAGACGCCCTTCGGATTCCGTCTGCTCATCTCTGAAAGTGGGTTTTCCTCTCAGATGACCTAATAGCAGTTTCTTCTGAAGCTACTGTTTAGTTCTCCAGGTTAAGAAAGAATTAAGCATGCATTAACGTGAAGGAGGTTGCAACAAGTGCTACTGCTGGTGGGCCGAGCAGCTTTTCTCTTG
>NW_011228881.1:0-592 GCF_000146605.3 Meleagris gallopavo | reverse complement strand
AAACATGTAAGGCAGAGCTGGAGGCTCAGGATGGGTAACAGAAGGAATCCTATTCTTAGATGGTTATAAATGGAAAGAGTCAGTGATGGCATTTGAAAGTTTTTCTAGGTACTAGGTTTTTTTGTTTTTTGTTTTTTTTTTTTACTTTTTTTAACTTGAAGTGTAAGAAACAACAGAATTTAAAACAGGAAATGAGTTACTAAGGACATTTTTAGGGAGAAAGAAAACCATCAGATTAAATTCCAGTAGTACAACAGAAATCAGGTTATCTCCCTGTTTACTTGGCCCTCAAGCTTTTATCACAGTTAACAAAGTAGGTACAACAGGCAAAATAGGGCAAATTTCAAACAGTAATAAGACACAAATTGTTCTGTCTCTTCTAGCAATATCCAAACTCCAAACAAGAAGGGAAGAAAACCTGAGCTGTCATATATCCTCATTACAACTGAAGGTATTTCCAATACAGGCCCCTTAGGCAGCTGATCCAAATGAGTTTCGGAAATCCCCCTCCTCCAGAATTTTATTTGGAAGTTTCCATTGGGGAAGGAGAAGGAAATGCTGTGAACAACTTTGACTGGCACAATGTGCAAGT
>NW_011228880.1:0-423 GCF_000146605.3 Meleagris gallopavo | reverse complement strand
TTAAGATGACTCTTGTGTAACCAGCCTGGGTCATCCTCTCGCTCACACCCAGGAGATGTTGCCCCTAGGCTTGGATTTGGGCTTCCAAGCAATCAGCAAGTCATTTGGATGGGTCAGCCCCCTGGTTTTTGTGAGAACAGACAAGTCCATCTTGAAAAGCCATCTGGCAAAGGCAGAATAGCTTGTCTTGGGCTGCCAGCACTCCATGGCCAGGCGCTGCTCAAACACTGGGCCTGCATTTCCTCCTGGGCACCCATACGTGCTCTGAGTCTCCTGCAGCTTTCTGCAGGGTTTTGTGGCTTCCTGCTGAGGAGCTCCTCGTGTTCTTCTGCAACTGCCCCCCAACATCACTACTGCCTCCTCTGGTACCGTACTGGGAGATGCTTCTGAGTCCATTCGCCTGCATTTTCCTTCCTCCCATCA
>NW_011228879.1:0-536 GCF_000146605.3 Meleagris gallopavo | reverse complement strand
CAGCTGGCCAGCACAGAGAATTACTGCTACATATCTTTAAGACTGGATGAGTCAAAAACCTACAGCGGCTCCCAGGAGTACCTCATATAAAGGCTGGAAGTTTATGTTCTCAGCTGGAAGGAGAAAGAAAATACCTTTCAAGGCAATCTTTCTACCAGTCAACTTGCTAGTAGTACATCAAACCTCTCTTCACTGTCATGTCCAAATTGTTAGATGACTTCAGCAGGGGGCATGCAATCTGATTCGAGAGGAATGAGACCTGAGGATACCTTATCTGTTCTGGTTTGTTTTTTAAAGGTGATAGCCTGTTCAATAATTCACTTCTGAAATATTCACAGCATAGCCTTAATTTCTTATGATTTTCAAATGTTGTATTTAATTTGTAATTTTTATTTCAAGAAAGCTTTGCTGTAATATATTTGAATATAACATTAAACATACTGTGTAAGTCCTGGATTTTTGTCCTTTTTTTTTTTCCCTGCAGTTTTCCCCTGTCTCCCACATTTTGTTAACCAAGTTGTCTTTCTTACGCATTT
>NW_011228878.1:0-546 GCF_000146605.3 Meleagris gallopavo | reverse complement strand
AATTTCAGTGAAGTTACTAGCCAGGAACCCTGACCCTCCTTTTCCTTTCACCCTCTCCTGGACTTACAAAAAAGTGATGCAGAAACACAGATCTAAGTATACAACAATCTGAGTAGTAAACTTCCTCACAGACATGTTTTTTGGGAAAAAAAAAGTTAGCAGGGAGGAGACTGACAAACTTAAGGCAGCACAAGCAGCTCTAAAACACAACTTTTGTTGATTGCCTTAAACCGTTTTCTCTCTTAGTACTCTACTCTTTTCCAAATTGGTGGTCTCATTTTTTCTCTGGTTTTCCATTACCTTTTGTTTTTCTACTCCATTGCATCATATGCTCTGTTTGTGCTCTTAGAACTTCCCATCCCTTCTATCTGTCCTACTCATCTAATACATAGGGCAAAGATAGTTTCTGATTATAGGTTTGTGTGATGCATATTTCACCTAGTTCTTGCTCTCACGTTTCCTCTGTAAACATTTAAAGGTAAACACAGATAATACAAAATAAAACTTTCAGTTTATTGCAACTGGGTTTGTCCTTTTTCTGAATTC
>NW_011228877.1:0-435 GCF_000146605.3 Meleagris gallopavo | reverse complement strand
GAAAAGTTGAAATGAAACACGAAGTGTATTCTCCTAGAACTGAATGAATTGTACTAGCTTGATGCTTAAACTGGCATCACTACTATTGTTACGGCTGCAATTCAGTCTTTTAAAACACTTTTGCTAAGTGTTAGAAACAGTGAAGCATTTGAAAGAAGCAGGTCAGAGTTTAGACATACACACCGATAGCCAGGCTGGCATTTGAGTCATCAAGATTTTGTCAGTTCTGCCTTTTGTATAATGAAGTACATGAAAATCAGAATGAAAACTCAGAAGTTCCAGTTCTTTCAGATATAAATTCTGAAGACAAAAGTCAAAATAAAACGGATGTTAGGGGTTTTTGTTTTGTTTTTGTTTTTTGTTTTTTCCTTTTTAATTATTATTATAAAAGTAGCTAAACAAGTTATACTGGTTGAAAGGCTTGCTAGTTTGGTC
>NW_011228876.1:0-361 GCF_000146605.3 Meleagris gallopavo | reverse complement strand
CAGTGGTGGTTCTCCACAGGAAGCATAGGTTGGTTGTTGTTTCCTGGGTGCTCTGAGCGCTGTGTTGGCTCTGCCTCTGTGTCTCAGAGGTCTCCAGTAAGACAATTGGAAGGAGCTGATGTTGTTCTGTGAGGTCTCTGGAATTGTTTCCGTGGCCTGGAGAAAGTCTTTTGAAAGCTGTGGAATACCAGCCGTCAGGTCACCGGGCCTCTCTGCAGCTTTGGAACTTTTGCCCCTTGTCATTAATTGAGCCCCTTCCGTCACTGCAGGTCAGTAAGGAAGAGAGAGGTGGGCGCACGCAGTGGGAACGTTTCTCACCTGTCCTTGATGACAGCCGTGTCTCCGGGCAGTGGCTTACCGA
>NW_011228875.1:0-537 GCF_000146605.3 Meleagris gallopavo | reverse complement strand
CCGGGTGACGCTGTCACCCTGCCTGTCCATGACTGTCCCACGCCGTCCCCCCTGCCATGGTGGCACAACCGCAGCGCGATGCCACCGTCATTGAAGAGGTGACGAGGAGGGGCACAGGGAGGGGGGGCTGGGGACAGTCGGGGACATGTGGGGTCTGCATGGGTGTGACGTGGGGTCGCTGGTGTCACCGTGGTCTCCTCCAGCCTCTGGCGTCTCACGGGCAGTCCAGGACTTTGGTCTGGCCAGGTTCAAAAGCAACGTGGCCAAGAGCACTAAAGGATTTGAATACGTGCTTGCAAGGAGGCTAGCAAGTATTGTCACCTTCAGTGGGCGATATTGGGTGTCACTGTCACCAGGTGTCACCGTCACTCAAGTGTCACCGTCACGCAGGGTCCACCCCACAGACCACATTGTTCCCACGGGGCGGGGGTGCCACCCCTTACTTTTGTAATTAAGGTTTATTAAGGACCTTAATTAAGGTTAATTAAAGGGTTATTATAAAGGAGGGATTGGGGGATGCCCCCCCACAGCCCCCTG
>NW_011228874.1:0-504 GCF_000146605.3 Meleagris gallopavo | reverse complement strand
CCGTGCGTGCGGGCGCTTCTCCAGTCAGAGCCGTGAGCCGTTCCTGTGGCTTTTTCTCTTCTTCTAGAGGTGTTCTTGGTTCTCAGCTGTTTCTCTTGCTCCACAGCTGCTGCTCTGAGTAGTTTTCCTTGTATTCCAACATGACGTCATCTGCCTTTTCTTCAGAGCGCAGCAGAGCGAGTCTGCCTGCGCCAGCAGAAGAGCTGCCTTCATGGAGTTGCAGATCCAGTCGGCCGTTGTGGAATTCCTCTTGAACCACACAGGCGTCCTCTTCAGCTCCAAATGCAGCTCATTCTTTGGAGATGGAGCAGGTGAGTGTCTTCCGTTTGCGTGCCCGTGTCCACCGCTGCCGTAACCCGTTGTGCGCTTTTTGGGGACCGAAAAGTTGCTCATTTGACACAGGGCCTCTGGTCCCGCCTGGAGGCCCCCGTTACAAGGGAACCACCATCCCCTGTCGTGCCATAAACTGCCCGATGGCCAGCTCTTTTTCCTCAGGTGGCTGGG
>NW_011228873.1:0-490 GCF_000146605.3 Meleagris gallopavo | reverse complement strand
TTTAGACACAGACTCATAGCACTGCACAGCCACCAACGGCCGCCTGTCGGCCTCTCTATTCCTTCCATAGAGCACTGCCATCAGTCCCTCTTTGCACTCAAGACTCTCCTGTTCTCTCAGGTATCTCCTTTGTTGCACTACGGGAATGGTATTGCCATTAGCTACCGCAACCACCGCCAACCAACCAAACAAAAGAACTTTCAGAAAGACCCAAAAAAACCCCACTCTGTTTGCCACGATGAAAATGCATGTGCAAAAGCACAGCACTCACCCATGGCAAGCAAAGCATCCAGCAGGTCTGCTGACATCTCAGATTTAATGCAGTGCCCCAGGATACATCAAAGGCTGGACGAAGAGTCCATGATATAAAGACAGTGATAACTGGCATCAAAAAATATTTGACTCCGTAATGCTGGCACTCGGGATGTGGGGAGAAAAAGAGCAAAAAGAGGATACAGGTAAGAAAGAAAAGCAGAAGAGGAGTACAGAT
>NW_011228872.1:0-530 GCF_000146605.3 Meleagris gallopavo | reverse complement strand
TTTCTAGTTCAGTTCTTCAGCTTTCCCTTTGATATCTGTTGACACGACATAAAAGGCATTAAGTGTCTGACTTCAAAGAACAGCCAGTGTGGATATTTGTTGTACAGCATGGTGGTCTTTGTTCAAATGGCTGCTGCTTTTGTATAGCTTTTTTTTTCCTTTGATTGACTTACTATATAAATATTTTGATCTTGGCCTCCCTGTCTCACTATTCTCTATTACAAAAAAAATTATATAACTTTGTATAAAGTATTCTGATAGCCAAATGCAAAATATACCAAGAATGAATTTTATTTATGTAAAATTGTAAAATGTTTCTAGAATTATCTATTTTTATATCAAATGTTATTCTAAAAGCTTGCAAATAATTAAGGCTTCATAGTTGCACTAACAATTTCACTCAGACTTGTGAGTAAGAAATATTAAAATACTAATTAGCTTTCCAATTTTAACATGATGCTATCTATCTAGAAATGAAAACCGCCATTCTCTGATCAAATTCTTTTTTTTTAACTGTAGTCATTTTCTCC
>NW_011228871.1:0-555 GCF_000146605.3 Meleagris gallopavo | reverse complement strand
AGTGATGCGTGTGCCGTTGTCCTGCCAAGCTCTGGGGGATGAGTCCACAGTACCAGGGTATGTCTGACAGGAGTGAGGGTGGGGGACCGGGCCAGGGGCACTTTGCTCTCGGTCTAAGTGCTTGTCTTTGCTCAGGAGGGCAGGTGGTGAACCTCATGAACCAATGCCTGCAGATGGGGCTTGCAGAGAAAGAGGTCCTGCAGGCCCTGTGTGGCAGCCACGGAGCTGTAGCGCGGCTGCATCAGTGTAAAAGTGCGGTGTGAAGGTGAGCTGTGGCCTCCAGTACCACAGGAGGGGATGTGCATGCTCGGGGTTTGGATGCTTCTGTGTGTGTTAAGTGACTGTGATAGCACTGTTGGGTCAGCTTGAGTGTATGGAAGAACAAGTGTGACATTCTTTTTGATGGAGTCCTGTGAAAAGTGTCCTATGGGGTCCTTGAGAAGTGACCTTAAGCCTGCGGGCATCGTCCAGGAGTTGGGTAGGGGATGAGGCAAGGAAAGTTGGGGCTAAGAGGATGAGGCCTAGGAATAGGAAGCTCTTTGGTCGATATTAACT
>NW_011228870.1:0-537 GCF_000146605.3 Meleagris gallopavo | reverse complement strand
AGACTCTAGGCTGGCTCGTGTTCTCATGTTTGCTTGCCTCGTTCTATAAACTAGTTCTGTGCCTTTCTTTCACCTTCCTCTCTGCTGTGTTGTCGTGCTTGTCATGGTGTTAATAGGTCTTTGTATTCTTCCTTGTCTGCCTTTCAGGGTGCAGTTCTGTACTAGGTGTGATATAATTTAGCTATCTAGCTGTTGTTTCAAGGTTAATTTTCAGTGAGGCCACATTTTTACTGTCCTTTTATTTTTATTTTTTATTTTTATTTTCTTGGGATCTATCAGTTATGCTTGTATAATGGTTTGCATGACTGGAGTATCATTTAATAATTTTTGGTAGATTATTAATCTCATGGAACAGATAGTTGAGTCATCTAATAGCTCAGTGACCACTAGACTGACATAAAATAAAGAGGAATGTGCCTGGAAGATGTGTGTGGAGAGGGAAGAGAGGGTGAAGTCTGGGCTATTTTGTGTGGAAATAGCCTGTCTCTGAATTGGATTTACACTAACATGGAGCTTCCTCCTTAGATGTACTTGCCT
>NW_011228869.1:0-567 GCF_000146605.3 Meleagris gallopavo | reverse complement strand
ATCACCCGGGCTGCTGGAACCATTGTGATGTCACAGTGCGTTGCCATGGTGACGACGGGCCCTGCAGCCGCTCACCAGCCCTGGGCCTGAGAAGAGCCCTGGAAGCAGACAAGCTCAGCCTGCTCCCGCTCTGGATGACAGTTCAGTGCTGCTATTCACTATTACTGATCATTGTGAAGGCTTACCCTTCTGCACGAGCTTTTAGGGCCACGATTTCGGATTACATTCAAAGGTGAGCTGTTACCAGTTTGCTTTAGTGTTAAGGTTGAAGGAAAACCCTTTAGCTGAAAGGTCACTGCTTTGGTTAGAGTTTAGGGTGAAGAGTTACCATACTGGGTTAGGATGAAAGGCTTCCCTTTTGTGCTAAGAGCTAATGGTTCCCACATTGGATTATAGTAAAGCATTCCCACATGGAGGAAGGGTTAAGGGCTACCCTCTTGTGTTAGTATTAAGGCTTCCCTGTTCTGATTAGGGTTAAGGCTTTCCCAGTTATGTTCACAGCAAACGGTTCCGGGCTGTCCATTTGGTGAGGGTAACATATGACCTGCTTGCTTTCGAGTTACGAAT
>NW_011228868.1:0-457 GCF_000146605.3 Meleagris gallopavo | reverse complement strand
GCCTCTTGTGTCCTCATCAAAAATATTCTCATTAGTCTTCTGTTAGCTCTGTTTAGAGCTAGTAAATACCCCACGGAAACTCATTGCAGTGCCTCAGGGAGAGTAAAATGCCTTGGGAACCTTCAGTAAAATCAGTCTTCTTTTAAAGAGACCTTATTTTTTTATTTTGTTTGCTTATTGACATTTCTTTAAAGGAAAAAAAAACACTTTTAATATGACAACTTGACAGTAAGTGGGGAATAGATCTAATCATGGAAGCAATGTTCTGGGCATTATCTGAATGCTTGCAAGGTGGAAGGGTGTTTCTGTGCTGCTGCACTCACTGCAGTGGTGAGATGGGAGGTTGGGGACCTGCTTGATTCTAGAAAGCAGGGATGTTTTCCTTGATTTCTATGGAAGACAGGAAATCCAATACAAACCTTTACAGGGATAGCTGTGTTCTCCCTAGGAGAGTTCC
>NW_011228867.1:0-639 GCF_000146605.3 Meleagris gallopavo | reverse complement strand
AATAAATCTTTTCATTTAAAGAATCACTTAAAATGCTAGTTTTTCCCTCAAATATGTATTTAATGTTTTTGCTTATGTTTGATATTTACAGCTGTTTCTTTGGGCACCTTTTGGGCTTGGATAACATAGTTTATCCATACTTATGTTTGATTGATTGTTTTTTTGTTTGTTTTTTTTTTCTTTGTTTGTTTTTTGGCATCTGATTTTGGCAATGCCTCAGTGCAAACATTCAAACTAGGTCCTCAGTGTATAAGTAAGTTGCATATTCTCAAGGAACTAGATATTTAGAATTTCAAGAAAGAGACTAAAAAATTACTTTCTGAAAATATATCCTTTGATCCTTTCTCTAGTAAATAATACTTTTTAATAACTTTCAAGGTAAGGTGTAAGCATAGACTCCATTTTTAAAAATTAGGATTTAATCAGCGCTGGATTTTAGATTTTTTTTCCAGTCTCATGAGTGTTGTGGAATCTTCTGGGTTTTGCACAAGTTCGGTTGTTTTTGTTTTGTTTTTGCCTCACAGTTTGCTGTTTGTCTCCAAGTTCTTTGAACATCACCCCATATCGCAGGAGGAGACCACCTTAGGAGAGACCACCCCGGCATCGGGATCGTACCCCTCAGTGCCCCCATCAGATTCT
>NW_011228866.1:0-405 GCF_000146605.3 Meleagris gallopavo | reverse complement strand
AATTTCTCTGATATCAGGCAGAGCAACCCATCATCTGATGAATTTCTGTGCATGCCTGACCTGAATTCCATGTAAAAGTGCTGGATGCGCTTTCTTTTGAAGCTGCTCCCTCTAAAACAAGGAAAGAAACAAACTCATTCATCAGTTTGCGTTATCTTTTATGGGTATGAATTAAAAAGATGCTTCCAGCCATTAAGAACGTCCTGCCTGCATAAGCAAGGAGCAACTGCACGTCCCTCAGGACTGGGGAAAAAAGAAAATCCCTTTTTTTGTGTGTCACTCTCAAGCCATCTGCATTATCAGGCATATGCAGCTCTTTAAAAACTTCTGCAGAACTGGGACAGAAGTTAAGAATATTTTATTACTTTTTTACTTTTTTTTGGCCAGCTCTTTTCCAGCCTTCAT
>NW_011228865.1:0-464 GCF_000146605.3 Meleagris gallopavo | reverse complement strand
CCTGTACAGTTTTTGAAAAATCTGAAGTAGCAGAGGCTCCTGCAAAACCTCTCTTAAAGTAAATTGAAGGCTAAGATAACTTGCAATAAATAAACAAGAAAAATAATAGCATCTAGACTCTCAAGATAAACTTGCAATTGCTTTCAAATCTTAGAGTAATAAAATGATTCTCAAAATAAAGCATCTGCATGCTCATCTTGTTCCTATGTACTTTTCCAAAGCATGATGATTTCTCCCTCCCTTTACTTCCGTGCTTTTTTTTTTTCTAGGCAGGATCTAACTGGTACCTCTTATGCTTGAAATCCCATGGAAATTATTAGTAATATAATCCTGCATAAAATATCTTACAGGAGTTTAGTTAAATGAAATGCTGTTTAAAAAATAGACTGATTCTCTGGGGACAGACTCAAAGGGGTTTTTTTTTCTTCTGTGTAACCCGGCTTTTTTCAGTAGTTTGCAGCTAA
>NW_011228864.1:0-565 GCF_000146605.3 Meleagris gallopavo | reverse complement strand
CCAAATACCAACTGCCTGTGGAGAAAAATGCAGGTATACTTAAGAACTGGAACTCCACAGTATTATTATTAAACCTAGTCATCATTCTATCCAATTCCACAGGATGTCAGTCAATCACATGTGAGGATTTTAGTTGTGGCAATCAACTCAATATTTCTACTGTAAATTAGAGTTTTACTTTTTTTTTTTTTTAAAGTTTTGGCCAATTATTGCAGAAATGTTGATATAGAACTTGACACCTCAGGAGGCTCTTTTCACTCTGAAACATACAGGTAACAAGAGAGCACTAAGCAAAAAGTTGTCTGCAACTACAATAGCCAAAACAGTTAAAAACAAATCATATCTCGATACTGTCAGTCTATATAAGCCATGTTTCCTAATTTGAAAAGGAAAAATACATTAAAATTTTTAAATGTAACTTTTCTTTAAATCTACAAGGAAACGTTTTTGTGCACATCTTAGATAAAGACTTACTCGAAAATCAAGGCAATTTTCCAGTCAGAATACACAAAAGAAATATATAAAATAAATAAATAAATAATGTAACAAATAATCAAGCTTATGG
>NW_011228863.1:0-566 GCF_000146605.3 Meleagris gallopavo | reverse complement strand
AAGAAAGGCACTCTGTCCCTGTATAGCACTTTTTCAAGCAGAGCAATTTTCTGGGAGGTAAATCATGCAACTCCTCTTACTCTACTATCTAGAGGTGTAAGAAGAGAGGTATGGACAGAGCTAATTTCTTTTTTTTTTTTTTTTTTAAACTAAAAGTATTGAGCATCACAAGCTTTCTTTGACTTTCTCAATATGCCTGTAAATCTGCCCTTGTGTAATGTAATAATAGAGCTAATCCAGCCTTGTGTAGCTGCAGTAATGCAGCTAACAGAGAAAAAAGCCTCACATTTTATTTCTCCCACTATTGCGTTGTAGCCAACAGGTACTTGAGAAAGCAAACCCAGTGCCGGTGGATAGCAAACTCACAACATCTTTCTTCACAAAAGGCTTTGTTAAAATGCAATATCTTAGCATTAACAAAGGTTCTGATGGCTTAGTATTCATTCTTAGACTGTTAACTAACACTCACTTTACAATGGCATTATGTGTCTGCAGACAAATATATAGCAGGATATTAAGTAGTTTTCTGTAAGCTCTTTAAACGTACATTGTTTCAAACTAAAGAG
>NW_011228862.1:0-319 GCF_000146605.3 Meleagris gallopavo | reverse complement strand
CTTTCATTGGCAAAACAGAATGAGAAACTTATACTGATATTCTCAGTTTGTATGTATCACAAGTTACTTACCAGATATTTGACTTTTGAAAGATGAAATAGAAATTCAGCAAAATCAGTGATAAGAGGTAGATCTTGTTTTCAAGGCCAGTTTCCTCTCCCTGATTTGTGTATGATCAATGTTGTATTGCTGAAAGTCTGAGATGAGTATTTGTGGTTCTTTTTCTCTCTAGCAGTATATGTTTTGATATTTCACATTCTGGATTTTGGATGAGATGTGCCACTATTTTACTGCATTTACTTAATTGGTTTAGGGTTTT
>NW_011228861.1:0-528 GCF_000146605.3 Meleagris gallopavo | reverse complement strand
AAGACGAGGTCTCGTAGCTAGAAAAGTAAGGTGAGTTCCTAGTAATCACTCACTAATCTATGCAAAAAGAATCAAATTTCCCCTACCTAAAAATAGTGATATGTTATTTTGAGCAATGGTACTTAAAACTGTACCCTCCTCCACTTCTGCTTCATAACTTCTACAATCATTCAGGAGATCTTCTATCAGCTCTTAGTTTCTTGTCTGCTTTTTATTTTTTTTTTATTTGATGTCTATTATTAATTGGCTTTTTCCTCTTGATCAGGATTAGGTATGACTTTAAGGTCCCAGCACCACAGGTCTCCAGTAATGGAAAATTGTACTAACACAGAATCCAACTTCACATTTGTTGGTACAGATCTTTATCTCCAATGAAATGACACATAAGCACATGCCAGTTCTCTCTTATGGAAGCAAGTTATAGGTAAACACAGTAAAGCCCTATTTTAGATATTTTCTTGAAGGAGATAGAAAGAACATGGAGAACAGTGAAATTTTCTCCCTAGATATTTCAAACCTTTGATTTAA
>NW_011228860.1:0-485 GCF_000146605.3 Meleagris gallopavo | reverse complement strand
TCATTCATTGAACAGTACAAGCATCACTCATTATCTTTTCAATTTAGAGAGAAGGATGTCGTGGGGAATCATGTATATGTTGGTAGTAGTTGTTAGTTACTGATTTGTACCTATTAAAACCAATTTTAATTTTTTTCTATTTTTTCAAGGGGGAGTTATAATCTTTTTGAGATATGAAAAAGAACATCTGGTTACCTCAGTCTGTCTTTCATTCTTTTTCAGCAGTTCCTTAATAATTCTCCCACATATGGCGTTGCTTCACTCCACAACTTTCCCCTCATATATCTGAGAAAATTTTTGCACCTAGAAGTTGAAATGTGGTTAAAGATATTCATTACTCTTATCTAGAACGTCTTCTGAAATATCAAATATGGGATGCTGCTTAGGAGAATTTTTTTTAATGGAGTCAAGCACTGGAACAGCTGATTAATCATCCGCAAGAAAAAAAAAAAAACAACAAGCAAACAAACAAACAAACAAAAAAA
>NW_011228859.1:0-539 GCF_000146605.3 Meleagris gallopavo | reverse complement strand
TTTCGTGACATAAGCAGCTCACTTCTGCTTGGTGGCAATGACAGTCCATTCCCATTGCATCCCTTCGTGTCACAGCTGGCTTTCTGACAGCCTCCTGGATGATTCCCCCAAAGCACCCTGCACTTATTCTGAAGAGTGAAAGAAAGGAAGGTTCGTGGAAACAGGCACTCAAGGCTTGCAAGAGACGCAGTGCTCCAGATCAGAGATAGGACCATCACAGTGCCAGAGCACACTTTATCACTAAAGGAAACATTTGAGAGCACATTCACAACCTCTGCATAAGCTGTAACGATTCAGCATCTTTAGCTTTATCATTCAGTTGGAGAAGGCAGATGCTCTCACACATCAGTCAGCAAGCACTTGGAGGAGCCAGCCCTCTGGTTTGTACAGTGACAGACATCATTGCTGCCGGCTCTGACACCTTACCAGGAGATGCTTCAGTTTAGTAACGTGGACTTCATTCCTTCCATCAGCAGCTGCTCCTGGACTGACCTTCATTCATACAGTGACACCATCACTTCTAGCACGAGCTGACCTGC
>NW_011228858.1:0-417 GCF_000146605.3 Meleagris gallopavo | reverse complement strand
AGAGACTCCCTGCAATCCAAACTCAACAGTCTTCAAATCTTCAACAAGACACCCTCCCAATCTGAGCTAGATACTCTCATCATCGAACGAGACAGGCTCCAAGCTGAACTGGAGGATGAGAGCATTGGAACTGACCAACCTGATCAACTACAGGAAGCACCACAATTGATGTCAGTTGCCCCTGTAAGAGGACGGAAAATGAAACGAACCTCGACTCAATTAGAAGAGAAGAAAGAAGAGGACAGAGGTCCAGAGGGGTGGCTCCAAGATCCACAAGAAGCACCCTAAGTCCAGGGAGGGGCCCTCAGTAAGACCACGGTCACCGACGCCAATGAGGGCAACAAGAAGTCCCGAAAGAGTAAGAGGTGAGCAAGATATCGTTACCATTGTTGATCGATCTCTGAAAATGAATGAAAT
>NW_011228857.1:0-476 GCF_000146605.3 Meleagris gallopavo | reverse complement strand
AAAGAGTGGAAGGGAAACCAGCTCTAATAAGGCATTTGCAAGTTCGAGGAGCGACAGCTGTAGTGCTCTCAGGGAGAGCGTTTCAGAAAGTGGGGAGAGATCCTTTCAGGACAGCGCAGAAAAACCCCCCACTCGCAGGTAGTGCAGGAGGCTGAATTCGCACTTGGCATCGGAATCGCACTCCTTCGCTCTCACGCGTAGAAAGCGGCATTCGCGCTGAACCGCTCCGGAGACTTTGCCGTAGCTGGCCGAGAAATTGTGTTTCTCCCCAAATGCCGCTTTCAGCCGTCAGCAGCCGTCTCGTGTTTCTCGCTTGCCGAGAACGGGCCACTTCAGCCGGCTGCTTTTCTCCGACGAGTGAGCGGGCTCCCGTGCGCACATCGGAAAGGAGCGGTTTCGCACTTCGCCTTGGCTACATGCAGAATGCACTACGCCTACCTCTGAATACTATGTCTCTGCCTTTATTCGAGCCACAA
>NW_011228856.1:0-455 GCF_000146605.3 Meleagris gallopavo | reverse complement strand
GCATACTTGGTATTGATTACCTCAGAAGGGGATATTTTTTAAAGGGATCCCAAAGGGTATCGATGGGCCTTTGGAATAGCTGCTGTAGACACAGAAGGTGTTAAGCAGTTGTCTATTTTGCCTGGCCTGTCAGAAGATCCATCTGCCGTGGGGTTGCTACGAGTGAAAGAGCAACAAGTACCGATTGCTACAAAAACGGTGCACAGACGGCAGTACCGCACCAACAGGGATTCCTTGCTCCCCATTCAGAAGCTGATTCACCAACTAGAGAATCAGGGAGTGATTAGCAAGACTCACTCACCTTTTAACAGCCCCATATGGCCAGTGCGTAAAGCCAGTGGAGAATGGAGGCTGACGGTGGACTACCGTGGCCTGAATGAAGTCACACCCCCATTGAGTGCTGCTGTGCCAGATATGTTAGAGCTCCAATATGAATTGGAGTCAAAGGCAGCCAA
>NW_011228855.1:0-437 GCF_000146605.3 Meleagris gallopavo | reverse complement strand
GCAGACCAGGCTGCCCAGAGCCACATCCAGCCTGGCCTTGAATGCCTCCAGGACGGGGCACCCACAACCTCCTTTGGGGCAACCTGTTCCAGTGCCTCACCACCCTCTGAGCGAAAAACTTCCTCCTCATACCTAACCTAAACCTCCCCTGTCTCAGTTTAAAAGCATTCCTCCTTGTCCTGTCACTGCCAACCCATGTCATTCCCCCTCCTCTTTACATGCACCCTTCAAGTACTGGAAGGCCACAATGAGGTCTCCCTGGAGCCTTCTCTTCTCCAAGCTAAACAAGCCCAGTTCCCCTTTCTTCATAGCAGAGGTGCTCCAGCCCTCTGATCATCTTAGTGGCCCTCCTCTGGACCCCTTTCAAGAGCTCTGCATCTTTCCTGTGCTGGGGGCCCATGACCTTTACACTCCCAGGGTGGGCAAGATGAAATATT
>NW_011228854.1:0-596 GCF_000146605.3 Meleagris gallopavo | reverse complement strand
GGCTCAGCTACCAACACCATTTTTTGCTTCCATCTTGTCTGAGAACTGCTCATTATGCACAGCCTCATCTTTGCTTTGCTTTGGTGAGGTGGGACTGCCATTGCTTCCTCAGTCCCACACACCCTTCCATCCACACTGCCATGGCAGATCAGGTTCTGGACCACCTGAGGACCCAAACAGCCAGGAGTCTTTGGGTCCTGACGAGATGAGTCCCAGAGTTCCGAGGGAATTCACCGCTGCAGTCACCGAGCCACTCTCCATGCTATTTCAGAAGTCGAGGCAGTCAGGTCAAGTCCCTGCTGAGGAGAAAAAAGGTGACAGCACACCTCTCAGGAAGGATAGAAAGTGTGACGCGGGGAACTACCAGCATGTCAGTCTCACCTCTGGGCTGGTCACGGATCATGGAGCAGATCATCCTGGAAGTGACTCTCAAGCACACATTCCAGTGCGTCACCACCCTGTGCGTGAAAAGCTGCCTCCTAATAACCAACCTAAACCTCCCCTGTCTCACTTGAAAACCATTTCCCCTTGTCCTATCGCTATCCACCCTCCTAAACAGCCGTTGCCCCCTCCTGCTTATGCGCTCCCTTCGAGTC
>NW_011228853.1:0-450 GCF_000146605.3 Meleagris gallopavo | reverse complement strand
CCTCTTGAGATACTTTACGTGTTCTGTATTTCTTGGAAAAAAGGCCAATAAATTTCTGAATTTTACATTAATATAAACATGATAGAGTTAATTCAGATTTTAAAAAATGCTATGAACATTGTAATAAGACTGTTGTTATCAGATTAAGATAAGCTTCTGATAGATTCACTACCTGAAGAACAAGGAAAAAAAAAAAAGAAAAAGCAAATAACTTCACCTTTATCACCAGGGCATACGATGTAAGGAAAAGAAAGCGCTATGGTAAACAAAATGATGGAGCTGGGGTGGCTCAACACCATTTCCAGGCTAAGTTCCAAGTCATTTCTATAATCAAGTTCCAATCCAAGTACATGTTTGCCTCATTTCCTTTGGATCTGACAAACTTAAGTTTAGGAAAGTCAAGGGCTTATTTTTTCATTTTCACTTTGATGAAAGCGTTCTTGCTTTTCA
>NW_011228852.1:0-409 GCF_000146605.3 Meleagris gallopavo | reverse complement strand
GAGCATCAGGTGACCTTGCCCGGGGAGTTATATCTCCTCGCTGACCGCAAAGACCCCCCTGGGGAAACGTAGCTCTTCTTCTCCTCTGGACAGGCACCCGGAACTTGAGCATCAGCAGTCAAACCCCCAGTGCATTGCATGATGTTATGATGTGGAATACTGATAAATGAAAAATCATGAAACCATGACATTCCACCCCTTATTCCACATCACTACATCATGCTTAATATATACAAACAAAAATATAAACACACGCACAAGGAATTACTGACTGCACTCCCTCAACATCAAGTTCCCTTGTGGTACACTTTGAACATCCCCGTTTTCCTGCATCACCCACCAAGTGGACCCAGGTCCCTGGGCAAAAACAGTTCCACGAAGAGGTTTGTCCTTCTCAGAGGCTGGAATA
>NW_011228851.1:0-472 GCF_000146605.3 Meleagris gallopavo | reverse complement strand
AGAATTCTCAATCTTGAGAAGTATAGGAAGGGTAAAATTAAGAGTTGAGTCCTAAACATCAGAAAAGTACATTTTTGACTGTTTAAAGAGTCCTAGTGCATGGGATCCCTTGGGAAAATGCCTTCAGAGACTAAGCAGCAAATAAGAGCAGGGAATATTTAAAGACTATTTTTCTTAGGGTGCAGGCACTCAATCCCATAATGCAAGATTTTGAGCAGTGGGTGCTGATAAAATTACTGGTCCTTGGGAATATTTATCATCACACGAGATATCAGTTAGAAATGATTATTAATGATTATTAATGATACTCTATCATTTAGTAGTTGCTGACATATATGTGTATAAATGCTATCAAAGAATGGTCCATGTGTCCTTTTCCTCCCCTTTTGAGAGTGTCTCAATTTGTGGAGACTAGGTATCAAACACAAGTAGCCACTTTTTAAGTGGCAAATGTTTTCCATTCCCTCTTACA
>NW_011228850.1:0-470 GCF_000146605.3 Meleagris gallopavo | reverse complement strand
ACAAAGAAAAAAAAAAAGAAAATAGTCATACTTATGTAATATCAATTATGTGGCTAAAACCAATTTCAAACTTTCTAAAAGTCTATAGCCTCTTTAAGTATCTCCTGAAAAGTGTCTACTATTAAAAATATATGACAATATTTTTATACAGAGTATGCTTTTGGTACACTGGATAATAACAAAATACCAGCAGTGGGATTGTAGTAATATTTCAGTATTAAGCGATCTCCTCTACTAGAGAACAAACAGGAAAACAATCTCAATATGATCATATTGTAAGGTGGGCAAATAAAAACTCAGATTTTTTTTCTTTTTTAAGAGTGGACTTTGTTCAGATAACAGAAAGCAAGTATCTAGAGACTGCTATGGTAACTTGCAGCACCGGAGGAGAAGAGTGCTGCTATGACAGCCTCATGCAAAGCAGAGCCAACTGCACAGCCTTCCCACCATGCTGCAGCTGTGTCCAGCCC
>NW_011228849.1:0-436 GCF_000146605.3 Meleagris gallopavo | reverse complement strand
TCTGAGCTAGATACTCTCATAATCGAACGAGACAGGCTCCGAGCTGAACTGGAGGATGAGAGCATTGGAACTGACCAACCTGATCAACTACAGGAAGCACCACAATTGATGTCACTTGCCCCTGTAAGAGGACGGAAAATGAAACGAATCTCGACTCAGTTAGAAGAGAAGAAAGAAGAGGAGAGAGGTCCAGAGGAGTGGCTCCAAGATCCACAAGAAGCACCCCTAAGTCCAGGGGAGGGGCCCTCAGTAAGACCACGGTCACCGGCGCCAATGAGGGCAACAAGAAGTCCTGAAAGAGTAAGAGGTGAGCAAGATATCGTTACCATTGTTGATCGATCTCTGAAAATGAATGAAATTCGAAGTCTGAGAAAAGACTTTTCACGTCACCCAAATGAGCCTATTGCCACTTGGTTACTTCGATGTTGGGACAATG
>NW_011228848.1:0-478 GCF_000146605.3 Meleagris gallopavo | reverse complement strand
TTCCAAATCCAATAGGCATGCTCTACACACCATCTGAGTTCTGCAGTATTACCATCAATCTAATGAGTACATGACTTAGAAGAAGGAACTGATAACCTCTTACAGTCACGTCACAGAATAAGGGGACTTTTTTTTTTTGGTCTGTGTTGATTCATGTAAGAGATCTGTAATTTCTGTGAGTACACTGATGGGTTTATAATCACTGGTGTGAACTTATGAGATTTAAAACTTAGAGATATTTAGCTACCAACTTATTTCCTCCAGACTTTTGGAAAATTCCAATTAGAGTCACTGAGGATGTCTTCCTCTGTGAGCAATAGAGAAATTGGGCTTTTAAAATCCTCATCAGCAGATCTGCCTTTGTGTTATGCATCCTGGCTCCAACCCTCTTATAAACATTTTTGCCCAAAAACATCATGGAAATTCCATGCCATACTGATGGAGATGAAACCCCATGTGCAATGTTTTAATTTTTGTT
>NW_011228847.1:0-470 GCF_000146605.3 Meleagris gallopavo | reverse complement strand
AGGCTGAACAGCCCAGCTCTCCTTGCTTACAGGAGAGGGGGTTCCCATCCTTCGGGTCGTGTTTGTGGCTGTACTCTGGATGCACTCGCACAGCTCCATGTCTCCCTGCACTGAGGACTCCACATCTGGACGCAGCACTGCAGGTGAGGCCTGACCAGCGCAGAGCAGAGGGATGGGGGATCTCCTCCCTTCGCCCGCTGACTGCGCATCTTTGGATGCAGCCCAGGATACGGTTGGCTTTCTGGGCTGGAAGGGCCCACTGCTGGCTTGTGTCCAGCTCCCACCCACCAGTACACCCAGGCCTTATGGAGCAGGACTACGCTCAGTCCTTTCATCCCCTAGCATGTTTTGGTGGTGGGTGTTCCCTCATCCCAGCTACTGACCCTGCACTTGGATTTGTGCCCACTGCTCAGCCTGTTGAGGTCTCTGTGGATGGCATCCCGTCCCTCTGCTGTGTCACTGCACCCCAC
>NW_011228846.1:0-361 GCF_000146605.3 Meleagris gallopavo | reverse complement strand
GTTGAGGGAGTGCAGTCAGTAATTCCTAGTGTCGTGTGTTTATATTTTGTTTGTATATATTAAGCATGATGTAGTGATGTGGAATAAGGGGTGGAATGTCATGGTTTCATGATTTTTCATTATCGGTGTTCCACATCATAACATCATGCAATGCACTGGGGTTTGACTGCTGATGCTCAAGTTCCGGGTGCCTGTCCAGAGGAGAAGAGCAGCTACGTTTCCCCAGGGGGCTTTGCGGTCAGCGAGGAGATATAACTCCCGGCAAGGTCACCTGATGCTCTCTTCTTTGCCTGCGCTGCTTCGCTTGCGCTTCTCTGCCTGCGCTGCTTCGCTTGCGCTTCTCTGCCTGCGCTTCTCGCCT
>NW_011228845.1:0-413 GCF_000146605.3 Meleagris gallopavo | reverse complement strand
CAGCACCAGCTAAAGGAGAAGAAATAAGAAAATCAGAAGCCACAAAGCAATGCTAAGGAAAGGATTACCTATTTTTTTTTTTTAATAACTCAGATCAGCTCTGTCTGAAGAGTTGAATAAAAAAAAAAGAAGACTTTTTATATTAAAGCAAAAATTTTTCTGGTCCGTAGTGGAAAACAAATTTTGGCTATATAATAATTTTCCAGGAAGACGTTTTTGAGGCTTACAGAATAGCAAAAGAAGGCCTGTAGGGACAGGACATTGGTTTTAAACTGAAAGAGGGCAGATGGTTTAGAATGGATATAAGAAGAAAGTTCTTCACTCAGAGCAGTGAGACGCTGGCACAGCTGCCCAGAGAAGCTGTGGATGCCCCATCCCTGCAGATATTTGAGACCAGGTTGGGTGGGGCCCTG
>NW_011228844.1:0-460 GCF_000146605.3 Meleagris gallopavo | reverse complement strand
CAGGTTTCCACGGTTAGCTGGAGGCATTGAGCTGCTTTAGCATGCAGTCTCTGCTCTTACTCAGCCAACAGCAATTCTCAAGGGGGAATTCTGAGAACAGTAGGCTAAGCAATCATCTCAAGCCATCATCTTCTTCCATTGGGAGGAAGTTCTTCACCCAGAGGGTGGTGAGGCACTGGAACAGGTTGCCCAAGGAGGTTGTGGATGCCCCATCCCTTGAGGCATTCAAGGCCAGGCTGGATGTGGCTCTGGGCAGCCTGGTTTGTTTGGTGGTTGGCAACTCTGCACATAGCAGGGGTTGGAACTGGATGAGCATTGTGGTCCTTTGCAACCGCGACCATTCTAGGATTCTGTGATCTCTCATTTCTGTGTGGTGGCCATCGTTTGTTTGGCAGTAATGACAAAGAGAGGTTTTTTGGTTTTGTTTTGGTTGGTGGTGGTTGCGGTGGGTAATGACAAA
>NW_011228843.1:0-396 GCF_000146605.3 Meleagris gallopavo | reverse complement strand
GCTAAAAATCAGTGGAGGAAAAGCTTTCTGGAGGCTTTCACACTGCTTGAAATGCCGTCTTGGCCCTGGGGTTTTGGGAAGGGACAGGGCAGAACTGTGGGGTGATTCCTGGGGGAGTTTGGGAGCTCGTGGTTGATATTTGAAGAGCTGGCGCTTGAATGTGTATGGGACTGTCTTTTTTGATGTGAAAGGTCCCCATGAATTGCAGGCTCTGGTTAAATGATGGCGTGAGGTATCTTTAAAAATAGCAAATGTATTTTTGTGTCTGGTCAAATAAAGCTCTTGGCATTCCAAACTTGAATGAAATCTGTGTTGACTTGCATCTTACAGCTCAGATCCTGTGTTACTTGGGCAGGAAAATTGCTTTCCTCCTTCCCCCCCTTACATTCTGTGGTG
>NW_011228842.1:0-429 GCF_000146605.3 Meleagris gallopavo | reverse complement strand
GGGGAAAGGAAGAGCAACTGACATCACCTACCCAGGCTCTGCAAGCCTCGATACGGTCTCACACCACAGGGAGAAGCATGGCGGAGAGCTCTCGTGCCACAAAGCTCGGGGCTGGAGAAATCAAGGTTGCCTCCAAGATGCTGCTTTAAAACAACATGACTTACTGCACATGAGGCATGAAAGACAAGCTTAAGCTTAAAAAGCCTCCAATCCCCGTGGATGTGGCTGTCTGCACAGACAACAGCTGCCTGGTGATGCTCACCCACCAAAGCGCTCGCCCAGCGGATGCCTTTCATAGAATCATAGAATTAGCAAGGTTGGAAAAGATCTCCAAGATCATCCAGTCCAACCGTCCACCTACCACCAATATTTCTCACTAAGCCACGGCCCTCAGTACCACATATCTAATGTTTCTTGAACACCTGCAGG
>NW_011228841.1:0-525 GCF_000146605.3 Meleagris gallopavo | reverse complement strand
CTTGTTGTATGTTTGTTCTTGGTTTTCAAAGGAGCAAGTAGTGTTAATCTCCAGAACCAACTCTGCAGTGTGAATGGCTTCCTGTAAACTGTTCTGGTGCAGTTAGAAGCTGATGAGTAAGATACACTTGTTTACTTCTGTATGAGAGGAATGAGCAATCGCTGTTGGAATAGGGGCAGTGTAGTCAGTGACAGGAGATCTGGCACTACTGTCGTGGTGAAAACTCCAACAAAAGAGAAAAAAACAAGTTTGTGTTCCTAATGGGCAACGCAGGCATTTGTTGCCCATATTATCGAGAAGTAAGATGTGGAAGTGTCTTGGAATGAGAGCAATGCAGGTATTTGATTGGCTGATTATTTCCCTTGTCACCAGAGAATCTGGAAGGGAACTATATTAATGTTATGAAAATCTTCTCCAGGGAAATGAAACAAAAGACTGTAATGTGTCTCCTTTCTTTTTGACAGTCTTGGAGTTAATTGGCAATTTCAGAGAATTTGGAGAGGAGACCTTGGAAGCCTTTTAGAA
>NW_011228840.1:0-461 GCF_000146605.3 Meleagris gallopavo | reverse complement strand
GATTTTTAGAAAGGCATTTGATACTGTCTCCCACGACATTCTATAACAAAGCTGAGGAAGTGTGGGATAGACGAGTGGACAGTGAGGTGGGTTGAGAACTGGCTGACTGGCAGAGCGCAGAGGGTCGTCGTTGGTGGTGCAGAGTCTGGCTGGAGACCTGTAACTGGTGGTGTCCCCCAGGGGTCTGTGCTGGGTCCGGTCTTGTTCAACATCTTCATCAATGACCTTGATGAGGGGATAGTGGCCACCCTCAGCAAGTTTGCTGATGATACGAAGCTGGGAGGATTGGCTGACACGCCTGAAGGCTGTGCTGCCATTCAGCGAGACCTGGACAGGCTGGAGAGCTGGGCAGTAAGAAACCGGATGAGGTTCAACAAAAGCAAGTGTAGGGTCTTACACCTAGGGAGGAATAATTGCATGCACCAATACAGGCTGGGGGATGAGCTGCTGGAGAGGAGCTC
>NW_011228839.1:0-623 GCF_000146605.3 Meleagris gallopavo | reverse complement strand
CCTGCACACTCGGTGGTCATCTGTGCTTTTGCCATTGACCTTGTATTTTTTTGCATTTTCATGTTGCTGCAGAGGCTGCTGCTGCTGCATGGGTTGATGTTGGTTTCCTCGGTTTGTTTTCCGTGTTGTTTTTCTGTGGTTTCTGCCTTGGTTTCCTGCTCCTTCTGCATTGCAATGCATTGGTTTTTTTTTTCCAGTGTTGTTTAATTTTCCCTTTTGTTTCTATTCTTGGAACTGCTTTTTCCTTTCCTGAGCGTATTCCCCTCTGTTTGTGAGGATTTCAAGTGATTTTGCTTTGCTCTGCTTGGCTTTTTTTACATACTCGTTCATTCCTTTTCCTGTTTTTTCCTGGCTTTGGTTTGCTCTTTGGTTCTTGTTGGTATTGTGGCCTTGCATTGCTTGTTAAATTTTGGTTCTTTCTTTCCATTGTTAAGCACTGGTGAGCTTTGTTCTCTCTTTGCTTTGCTAGGATTCTTTGCTTTGCCATTGCTAGTGTATTGAATTCATTGGCTTTCCTCTTGTATTTCTCATCCTCGCTTTGCTTTGCTTCGTTTTCATTTCCTTGTTTTGTTTTGTCTTTTTTTTTTATTTTATTTTTTTCTGTTAGTGTAGGTCTTTTTTTG
>NW_011228838.1:0-502 GCF_000146605.3 Meleagris gallopavo | reverse complement strand
AGCCTTCACTTCTCCAGGAGGCTGAACAGCCCAGCTCTCCTTGCTTACAGGAGAGGGGTTCCATCCTTGGGTTCGTGTTTGTGGCTGTACTCTGGATGCACTCGCACAGCTCCATGTCTCCCTGCACTGAGGACTCCACATCTGGACGCAGCACTGCAGGTGAGGCCTGACCAGCGCAGAGCAGAGGGATGGGGGATCTCCTCCCTTCGCCGCTGACTGCGCATCTTTGGATGCAGCCCAGGATACGGTTGGCTTTCTGGGCTGGAAGGGCCCACTGCTGGCTTGTGTCCAGCTCCCACCCACCAGTACACCCAGGCCTTATGGAGCAGGACTACGCTCAGTCCTTTCATCCCCTAGCATGTTTTGGTGGTGGGTGTTCCCTCATCCCAGCTACTGACCCTGCACTTGGATTTGTGCCCACTGCTCAGCCTGTTGAGGTCTCTGTGGATGGCATCCCGTCCCTCTGCTGTGTCACTGCAGCCCACAGCTTGGTGTCCTTAGG
>NW_011228837.1:0-402 GCF_000146605.3 Meleagris gallopavo | reverse complement strand
TTTGCAGATGCTTAGCATACTCATCATAATTGTGTTCATATGTGGTTATGGTACTTTAAGCTTTTGTAGAACTCCCTATCTGACTGTAATGGGATTTATCATAACTTGCTAAATTAGGAGAAGTTTTGTCAAGGCTTTAAAAAATACATATTATCTATGTTTAGAAGCATTAGAATGGAGATGCTTTTTTTTTTTTCTGTCAGAGATCTGTGCTGGTATTTTTGTGCTAGGTCTTGAGAAGGTGAAGATGAGCAGAAGAGAACTCAGTCATATGAGATGTTCAGCTATTTAATAACAGCCAGAGCTACACCAACAACAGAAATACACAGCTGCATCCTCGTGTTTCTGACTGCCAGAGCTGTATGAGCAAAGCACTTTTGTTTTAGAGCAGGTTTGGATGAG
>NW_011228836.1:0-334 GCF_000146605.3 Meleagris gallopavo | reverse complement strand
CTTTTTTCAGAAAAAAAAAAAAGTCCACAGAACATGATGTAGAATATTTCATACTGTGAGGTACACAAACCAGCAAAAGGAAAGCCAACTGCCAGCAGCTCTGCTCTTGAGTCATTCACATTAAATATTGTACTAATTTTGTATGCCAAAACCTTCAGAACCAAGTTGATGACAGTGTTGACCTGTCCTGGTATTTGCCTCAGCATTTGTTTCAAGCCTTTGATAGTGTTAGGATCTGGAAGTCATATTTTCTGAGTAAAGGGAAAGAGATTTAATGTGGAAAGAACTGAGATAGGCTTTTCATTCTGTTTCTTCCTATGCCTCTTCCAACATT
>NW_011228835.1:0-391 GCF_000146605.3 Meleagris gallopavo | reverse complement strand
CCGAAGCCCGACTTTGCAAACGCTTTGCTTCAAATCTGAGACCTTTTCCCCGAACGTTTTGCCCCCCCCCACCCCCCTCCATCCCCGTTTTGCCGGTGGCTCTCCCATATTTCAGCCCAGCGCTTCTTCGGGAGACGCGTCTGATCGCTATTCCGAAAGTTATGGGCCACATGGGCCGGGATGGGGCTCCGGGCCGGGGGGGGACAGCAGCTTCTGGCCCTGTCCGTCCGTCGGGAGCGGCTCCAACAGCTCCACGGACACAAATAAACGCGTCCACCCCGCGATCCGCAGGCGAGGATTAGCTCGATTGATGGTCGATTCGAGTCCGCTTGCCAAAACCACCTCCTTTCTTCTTCGCCTTTTTCTAATCCCGGCTTTGGCCAAGTTGCAA
>NW_011228834.1:0-425 GCF_000146605.3 Meleagris gallopavo | reverse complement strand
TTTTTTTTTTGTAAGATTTTTGCATGTTGCCAATGAATAATCAAATATAGAGAAGAGTGGTATCCAATGAAAAGAAGAGAGGACATGAGATAACTCCCATTTCAAATATGTAGACTATTGCTCATTAGGAACATCTTATCGTGGCCTTCACAGAAAGATCTCGTTTGGCAAGGAGAACTTCATCCTTATTGTAGTTGCCCACAGGCTTCTTTGCATATCAGATCATAATCCAAAAAGAAGAGGTGGCAGGGAGACTCTTCCCTTGTCATTCAAGAACTTATGTCATTTTGATTGACTCTCACCAAGGTTTCCTGCATGTCTGTAGGTCCTGTGCCTGTCAGGAGTTTGCAGGTGGCAATAGATCATTTTCACATCTTTCAGGATCTAGTTAAAAGGTGAGATGACCTGTAATATATATAGTTCTA
>NW_011228833.1:0-668 GCF_000146605.3 Meleagris gallopavo | reverse complement strand
TTAAGACAGTTTGTCCCAGTGCCTTCAAAATCCACAAATCAAACAATACAATTCCTCAACTTCCACAAATACCCAGCACTTGGTCTCATGATTAGAGTACTTTAACTATAAAACTGACCCCGTTACTCCATTTATGTTCCCGGTTTCTTATTCAATATTCTCCCTGGCTCACCAGCAATGTTTTCTCCACTGAGCCAAAATACAACCCAGGGGGTCTTCTCAGTATCACTTTACACCTCCTTGTATCATAACAGCCTCGTACATGACATATCATAACACAACATAACACTTTCACAACATAAACATTTAACAATCACAAAGACAGTGACAATAATCAATACAATTTATCCTCAGGATCCTTTCTCTCTCTGCCTCCCTCCAGAGCCCAATCTTCCCTCTGTATTCCTTTCCCATACTTGCATAGGTGCCCACCTCCTTCTCCAATAAACAACATATCAGTGATAACATCATTTCCAGCCATGAGTAGAAATTAGGCCCTAGAAATTGATCTAATTGTTCTGCTACACTTACAGAATCCTCAATTAAGGAATTCTTCTTGAAACTCCTAACTTTTCTTCTCATAAAAACAACAGGCATTAGCATACCCTATTTCCCTTTGACCTAAGGAGACTGCCCTAAGAGGATAAAGTGAAGCATTAGTAAGGTTA
>NW_011228832.1:0-505 GCF_000146605.3 Meleagris gallopavo | reverse complement strand
CTGAAAGCGGCACTCGGGGAGAAGCGCGATTTCTCGACCAGCGTCGGCAAACTCTCCGGGAGCGGTTCAGCGCGAGTGCCGCTTTCTACGCATGAGAGCGAAGCAGTGCAATTCCGATGCCGAGAACGTGCGAATTCAGCCTCCTGCACTACCTCCGTAGGGAGGTTTTTTCTCCGCAGGCCAGAAAGGATCGCTCCCCACTTTCTGTCACGCTCTCTCTCCCTGGGAGCGAAACAAATGTCGCTCCCCGAACTTCCAACAGCCTTATTAGAGAGGGTTTTTGCTCTCCACTCTTTTCCTCCGAGCATGCACAAGCGTAGCCATGGAGAACAACACCAAAAAGAATTGCCGCTCGAAATGAAGGCAGAGACGTCGTATTCACAGCTAGGCCTAGTGCATTCTGCATGTACCCGAGGCGAAGTGCAAACCGCTCCTCTCCGACGTGCGGACGCGAGACCGCTCGCGCGTCGGAGAAAAGCAGCAGGCACAAGTCGCCCGTTCTCGG
>NW_011228831.1:0-448 GCF_000146605.3 Meleagris gallopavo | reverse complement strand
CGGATGGAAAGTCACTGACTGTAAATTTCCCCTGTAAGCTGCGGGGCCTTCTTCCACTCCAACGTCTCTGCTGTCTGACACAACGGGAGCTGCTGTGGCCTCGTGTCCCGTGCCTGTGGCCTCCTCCTGGCTGAGCAGCTTTGTGGGAGGAGAAGAAGCCCACGGGGCCTTGGGCCATAATAAAGAACTGCGTCCTGTAAAGGAAAAGCACAGATAAGAGCAAGCAGCAGCACGGCCATCGCAGATCTGGGGGTGGTGCTGTGTTTTTCTAAGTCTTGGCTATCCTCGCCACTGGAAGATGATGTCAAAAGAACCATTCTGTTATTCCCAAGAGGGAACTGGAATGAGAGCTGACAGAGGTGACACCGCAGTCCCACAGCCTTCCAGCGCTCCATGCTGAAGGAGAACCTCCTGCCCCAGCAAGTCTGCTGAGCACCCTGGGTTCTCT
>NW_011228830.1:0-451 GCF_000146605.3 Meleagris gallopavo | reverse complement strand
TTGAAGCCTTATCATCATTTTCCCCTTGGCATTCCAAAGACAATTCCTTCTTGCTGGGAAGAAAACATTGTATTTAAGCTAGAGGCTTTACTTAAAGTTTTTTTTAATATGCATATTAATGTATGCTGAAATAGTCTGATTTACTGTCTCACTTTTCCTATTAAAAAATCCTGTTTTCTCACAGTTGAGGATAAATTCATTAATATTAGTGAAGCACAGGATATTATTATCATGATAAGTGACCTAGAAAAGACTGGGGAAAAAAATAAAAAAAAATCAATCATTCTATATCTGTTGTAGGTTGTAAGATGACAACTTTTAAATAAAGAAAAGGATGTGACGTTAAAAATGCTGAAGAGGTGCTTCATTTCTCACAATGCACTGCTGAAATACAGCAACTTCCATGTCAAGTATAGCAGACCCTCAGCTATCGGGATTTTGTCTACAGTAA
>NW_011228829.1:0-501 GCF_000146605.3 Meleagris gallopavo | reverse complement strand
TTCCCCTTATTCTCAGTCACTGTGAAGCCTTTTTCCATTTTACTTTCACTTGTGGGGCCCTTCTCACCTTTCAGTTGGAACTAGATGATCTGAAAGGTCCCCTTCCAGCCCAAACCATTCTATGATTGCAATTCCCTGGCATTCCCCTTAGTCTCAGGCTCTTAGACTCAGGCTGAGCACACCATCCATCCACCTGCTCTCACCTCATGCAGCCGGTATCTGTGCCGCCCTCCGATGGCAGCAGCAGGCTCAGGCACTCGCTGCGGCCCGAGACCTGAACAGCTGTATTCCTCTGGGTAGGCGCTCAGTTTGGGTAGCTGCGTTCTTTTTGGCAAGAGCTTTCTTTGTGGTGGAGGCCATGGCTAGGTTAGTTGTCAAGGAGGAAGCCAATAGGTGAGGTGGTCTGCTGAGTTGGGAGGGAGGCTTTCCATCAGAAGAGGGGGTGGCCAGCAGGGACAGGGAGGTGATTGTCCCCCTCTACTCTGCTCTTGTGAGGCCCCA
>NW_011228828.1:0-478 GCF_000146605.3 Meleagris gallopavo | reverse complement strand
TGACGTACTGAGCAAAGGAGGCCGCAGGAGGTCTCTCAGAGAGGTGGTTCTGCAACGTCTCTGAGGTTTGCTTGGTTTCTCTAGCATTCGTGGAAGCTTTCCTTTTTAGAAATGCATGTTCTGCGAGTAGCAGCTGGTTCCCTGGTACCTCTGTCGAGTCGTGGTTGTCCTGTAAACTGACACAGACCTGATCTGAGACAAGTGTGGGTCTAGCAGAAAGCTGATCTCAATAGAACAGCAGAGCCTTGACCTCTGACTGCTGTTCGAAGCCATCTGGGATGTGATCCAGGTGTTTTTGTGCTGCTCAGTCCTGATATGTTTCCTTCCATCAGTCCAGTTCCTCTCCTACGGCCAGCGAGAAGATCACTGAACCCTATGAGCTGGGTGGTGAGCCCGAGAGGAAGATCTGGGTGGCTCAGCCGTGTCCTCTGGCTCTGAGCGTTTCTCCCCGCTGTGTCTGTGTTGCCCGTTTCTGGCT
>NW_011228827.1:0-467 GCF_000146605.3 Meleagris gallopavo | reverse complement strand
ATTTCTATTATTTATTTATTATTTCCTAAAGGACAATGTTTCCTAGAACTGTGCTTGCACAGGACACAGAGGCCTTCAGGCACAGGGACACAGACAGTGGTGCCAGTGCCAATGCCCTGTGACTAATGCCCAGCGTCCACCGCTGCTCTGCCCTGCTGCGTATCTGATGTCCCTCATCCTCCAGGTGTCTCCAGCTCTCCTAAATCAATGACCATGCTTCAGGGCATGTTTGCAGCAGGCCATCTGGACACATGCTCTTCCCACTGCTCTCCAGATTTCCCCATTCCTTGCTCCTTGTTTGCTCAGATTCCTCCCAACTATCTGGCTGATCTCTCATCTTCAGGGAGATTATTGGAACCTGCTCCACCTCTCCAAATATTGATGGACTCTTTTCTCAACTCCTTAGCTGTCATTCTATCTATCCCTTCCTATCTCTGTCTAACTCATTTCTTGTACAACTATTCCCT
>NW_011228826.1:0-468 GCF_000146605.3 Meleagris gallopavo | reverse complement strand
CCAAACAAGTGAGAGGCAAGGAGGACAAGCACAGTTCCAGAGAATCACAGAATGGCTTGAGTTGGAAGGGACCTTAAAGACCATCCAGCTCCGAGTTGCAAAGTTGCAACTCACCAGATCAAACTGTCCAGGGCCTCATTCAACCCAGCCTTGAATAGAAACCAGGGATGAGACATCCCTACCTCCTGTTTTATCCACCGCACCTCTCAGGTGGGGCTGCCTGCACACTTTCTGAAGGTGCACTCTGGTTCCACTCTCTCTGTCACTGATAAAGATGTGCAAGGTGCCAAGATGGACCCCTGAGAGACACCACTTGTCAGCAGCCTCTGAAGAAATGTAGTATCACTCCCGTTCTACGAGGATAACAGTGGGCCAGAAAAGATCCCAGGAAATACTTAGGCCTCTTCGGGTATTTGTACCTCCTGGGTATTTACTTTGCCACTGAACAGCAGCAGAATAACCTTGCAG
>NW_011228825.1:0-318 GCF_000146605.3 Meleagris gallopavo | reverse complement strand
AATACAAATTATACAGACTCCACCAGAAAAATAATCTCCTGGTTTCCAGAAATCTGTCATTTAGGGGCTGTTTCAGCTAGAAATCATATCTGCAGCTTTGAGATTAACACCTCTAGAACGCTTTCCTACACAGATTTGTCTTAAAAGTTTAAGAATAAGCAGAAGGAATGCTATACACTCGTGAGTTCCATGGGTAAGCTGTGTGTGTGAACCAGTATCTCCTTTCACCGACAAGAAAGTCAGGATAAAAAAAAAAAAAAAAAAAAATCACTGAACTTTTCCCATTTACTCTCACTTCAGCTTTTGAGTTATATGAAA
>NW_011228824.1:0-491 GCF_000146605.3 Meleagris gallopavo | reverse complement strand
ACTGTCTTCACCAAGCTTGATGTCTTCCCAACTGATCCTGTCATATTTCTGTGCTTGCAACTTCTTTCCATGTTTTTCTTTTTTTCAGAGACATTGTCTGTAAAACTGTAGGTCATGAGAAAGTGATGGCACTCGTCTTGGTGATGGAGCTGACTTTCCTTACAGTTCCTTCCCTAATGTTAACTAGTGCTGCCCTGCTAGCTGATAATATTAATTTTGAGTATTTATTTATTATATGTCAGATTTTTAAATGATGTGCTAAAAATGTTGCTTTTTAAAGTGTCATATTTATCTCAATTACTTTGGTGATGGTGTAACACGATTTCACAAGCAGAGGAATCAATATAAGTGGACCTGAGAAAGGTAGAAACTGTATCATGTAGGCAAGACATATGTGTGAGAGGCAAGCATTTCCTGAGTTATTGTTACTGCTCTTGTCATTGTAGTGTACAGCTAACATGCAGAGGAAGGTTGGCAATTCAATCTAGCAA
>NW_011228823.1:0-483 GCF_000146605.3 Meleagris gallopavo | reverse complement strand
GCTGGCCTCGGAGTTGGTGGTGCTCTTTAGATTCCAGGCTGGGGCTGAAAGAAATGCTTCTTTGCTTTTCATGTCTTAGGGGGACCTGAAACTGATTTCCATGATAAAGGCCCATGGCCTTGCACTTCATTACATACTGAGCACTGTCACTTAAACAGCAGAGTTTAAAACTCCTTGAGTTTTAAATACCTTGCGTGTTTCACAAACAAAAGACTGGGCAGGAACTGACATTTCTTGTATTGAATTTGGCTTAGAATACATCACTGGAGAGGTAAGTTCTCCAGGAGCAGTATGAAACAACAAGATTTAAGACACTGTAACCTGTTTTGTGGGCTGAGCTGTAACATAGGAGTAACTCCCCAGTACTTTAGAAAAACAGGGTTCATTTGATCACTGTCTCTGTAGCGTGGGAAAGACACATTCTAGCATCTCCAGCTCGCTCACACAGCACCAGGTCCTGTTTTTATTTCTGCACCTGTGAGC
>NW_011228822.1:0-489 GCF_000146605.3 Meleagris gallopavo | reverse complement strand
AAAACGCACGTTGTGTTTTCGTTGTCAGGGCTATTACAGCCCAAAGGTTGTCATAAAGTTCGTGTAAAGGAGGATAAAACACAGACGTTCCACACACAAAAGCAAAGAGGAAAGGCTGCGAGGGGGGTTTCCCAATGAGAAGTACGATTCCAGAAAGGGACGCGTACAGAGAACCCAGAGGGACAGCGAGGCACAGGGAACAATGACTGCTACAAACCAGCGGTACAGAGAGAGAATCCACTGCCAGGAGTGTCTCACAGTCCAGGGATAAAGATTCACAGCACTGGCTGCAGGGTTGCGTTTTAATTGAGAACGCTAATTCAAAACAGCCTGGATTTCTGAGCTACCTGTACTTTTAGGTAGGGGGGATCGACTAAACGGTGCTGCAAAAGAGGGCTGCAACAAGGGGTGCAGCAGTGGGGGCTTGTGCGCAAAGGAAGCGATGCAAAGCCTCGTGCAAACCGGAGGGCTGCGAGGGATGGCAGGCTT
>NW_011228821.1:0-532 GCF_000146605.3 Meleagris gallopavo | reverse complement strand
CCTGACAGATTTGTCAACCTTGTGTGAGACTGTTTTATTAAAGTCTGTAGTTCCACGAGTCCTCCTTTTTTACATTTTTATAAAACAGGTCTAAAATTTGCCTTTTCCTTCAGACGCAAACTTGTATAGTTTCTGAGACCAGAGACAATAGACTTGCAGGCAATGCAAAACACTGCTCTGGTTGGACTGAGATCTATGTTTATTGCTGATATAATTCTGTGGATTTAGTAATTGGTAGTCAATAGCTCTTCCAATATGACAACTGTAGTTTCTTGATAATCTTTTTATTGTTAGAAAATCAAACTGATTCATGACTTGCAAATGAAATTAACCTTCTTTTTTGTTTCTTTTTTTTTTTAAGAATTGCAGTAAGTCTTGCTTTTCAGTTATGATTGCAGCAGCAGAGGAACTGCACGTGCTATTTTTTGTCACAAAGAATAGCCACTGTAGGTACTGAGACTTTCTATAGGAAAAGAAAAAAATCTGTATTTTCAACATTTTACTAGTTTCATTGATATTTACTGTTTTCAGT
>NW_011228820.1:0-602 GCF_000146605.3 Meleagris gallopavo | reverse complement strand
GTCAAAATTCTCTGTAGTCTTTTCCCTCTTCATTCCTGAAATTCACTCACCATACAGCAAAATGGAGCCAAGTATTACAGTTATCACAGTATCTTTTACTGTTTCAACCAGTATTTGTTTCTTGGGGTTTTTTTTTTTGTTGTTTTCCCTTTCCTATCATATTAATATGTTTTTTTAAATATTATTTTTTTTTTTCCCCTAAGTTTGGATCACGCAGGAATTGAGAAATGTACATTGGAGATGTGTAGATTTGTATGCTCTTCTGTCAGAGTGCTCCCTGCTATTCTTCAAGTTTTCCAGTAGGCACAAAGATATGAGACTTGATGGTCTCATAATGTATTACTTATTAGACAAAGGTGACAGCTTGGCTCCGTGCTGTGGCCTCCTAAATAACAAACTCACTATGAACAGCAGTCATCCTTCAGTGTGCAAATGAGGCTGGAAAGAAAGTGAAATAAACACTGTGGAAAAGTCACAATGAGAAATGTGAAAGAAATACACTTGTATTATTACACTGCTTTCCACAGACAAATTATAAATTTCAGAGACAAAGAAGGAATAAGAGTGATAAAGAGAGCAAAAGAGAGAGGGAGGAAAGAAAC
>NW_011228819.1:0-573 GCF_000146605.3 Meleagris gallopavo | reverse complement strand
GCACCCTAAGAAAAATGTCTTTAAATATTCCCTGCTCTTATTTGCTGCTTAGTCTCTGAAGGCATTTCCCAAGGGATCCCATGCACTAGGACTCTTTAAACAGTCAAAAATGTACTTTTCTGATGTTTAGGACTCAACTCTTAATTTACCCTTCCTATACTTCTCAAGATTGAGAATTCTACCAGGACATGATCACAGAACCCCAGGCTCCCTCTAATCTTGACCTCTCTAAAAAGTTCTTCTGCAATAGGCCCAGTGATGTGTCTCCTACAGTTGGGTCCTTTATCACCTGTACTAGGAAATTAGTACACTCCAGTAGTCTCATGGATTGCTTGCAGTTTGATGTGTTGCTTCTCCAACATATGTCCAGATGGCTGAAGTCATCTAGCAGGATCAAGGCATACACGCACTGTATTTCCTGCAGCTGAAGACAGAACTCTTCCATCCCCTCCTTTATTGTGTTGCTTGTAGTAGACACTGACCACAAAGTTTCTCTTGTTTGTTTGTTCAGTAATTTGTACCCATAAACTCAACCTGTGCATTGCTGTTCTTCAAAGACAGTTGTCAATCATT
>NW_011228818.1:0-471 GCF_000146605.3 Meleagris gallopavo | reverse complement strand
CCAGCAGCCAGCCAGAGCCACAGACAGGGCCTGAGGCTCCTTCCTGCTCTTCTGCCCTCCTCGCAGCACTTCTCACTGTGACCACGCCTTCCATCTTCCCCCAGGACCTTCTGTTGGAGCACCGCCCTCAGCAGGACACTCACGAAGCTCCACCAGAAGGCACCAACTGCCTCATCTGCCTTGAGCCTGTGGAGGACAGCTTGTCCTATCACACCCTGGTGTGCCCAGCGTGCCAACATGCCTGGTTCCACCGGGGCTGCATCCAGGTAGGAGCCCTCCCCTAACCCTGCTGGGACGCTTGGTGCTCAGCAGCACCAGGCACTGCTCACGCTCACCCTGCTTGTGCTTCTCCTGCAGCAACAGGCCGTGAGTGCTGGCGCTTTGTGGTTCCACTGTGCCGCTTGTCGAGACAACATCCTGTTCTTTGCAGAAATGGCCATTCTGGGGATCCAAATCCCATACAGGTTGGTG
>NW_011228817.1:0-490 GCF_000146605.3 Meleagris gallopavo | reverse complement strand
AGGCTGGTTTGCTTTGCACAGAGACTCGGTACCCCCTACACAGAGCAGCATCTTGCTTTGGGAGGAAGCAGCTCTGGTGAAATCACAGCCACATCAAGTTCTGCTTTCTTCCGTGACTTCAAACACTGAATGGCGAGCCCAGGACATCCGCAGATGAAATTTAGCTAAGGTAATATGGAAAGCATTCAGCGTGCAAGACTATGTTTCCCTTCTCCTTAAATTCAGAGCCGAGTCATTTAGGTCAGAAGGGACTGCAAACAAATCTTACCAACCTAACCTAATGAAAGCCTCTATATTTTAGCATACTGTCTGCAAAACTTAATCTTACAAACTACCTTGATGACAAACAATAAACTGATGAACAATAACAAGCAATAATGAACTTCTGATTAAATGTTCATTAAGTCTAGTCTTTTTTTTTCTTTTCTTTTTAATTCTTTTATGAAATTTCTATTAAAATATTCAGGTGCTTTAGTGGCCCTACAAGCAA
>NW_011228816.1:0-358 GCF_000146605.3 Meleagris gallopavo | reverse complement strand
ATTTTGATACAGCAGTGAGGGTCGTTCAGTGGTCTTGGCTCATTTTGTTTAGCAATTGCAGCATGTTAGAGTGCCAGTGGAAAACTGGATTGATGGGGGGTACAGAACTTGCAGGATTATGTGCTCACGTGTGATAAACAGCTTGAAACTTTATTTTCTGATTAGTATTCCTTCAGTGGTTTACAGGTTAATACTGCCAAAAAAAAAAATAAAAAAATACCCCCACTAATGGAGATTTATCTGAAGTCAACTACTTCTGAAAATATTTTCATTATCAACCTGGTGCATTTCTGTTATTTAAGTATGAAAATCTTGTCTAGATTTTTCTTAAAAATAAGATACCATTTGAAAAGGAGAG
>NW_011228815.1:0-389 GCF_000146605.3 Meleagris gallopavo | reverse complement strand
GACACACTAGTTCTAATGGATAAAGTTGAATGAGAAACATCAAGAGGTTACTTGTGGATCTATTAATCACCATTTAAACAGTATCTCATATACTAAATCAGTTGTTTTTACTCAGTACCTAAGGTTATAATTTAGAATTTTTTTTTCCCCTGAATGTTCTAAGCAGATGATTTTTAGCTATTTTTTTGGGTCAAATGAGAATAGTGGATTTTTTAATGAATTTGTATGTAGACTATGTAGACTTTTTGGAAGGTTTTCTGTTAAATGTGATTATTTTGTGTACATTTCACTTCATAGTTTTGCAATCATATTTCAGCATTAAAGAAAATGTCGACTCTGTTTAGACATACCAACCACAGGCTATTTCAGATTGCATGCAGCATTTTTTT
>NW_011228814.1:0-437 GCF_000146605.3 Meleagris gallopavo | reverse complement strand
AATGGTGCTCTCCTAGAGTGTTGCTTGTAAACAGAGAAAACTTTTGTGGTTGAGGTGGCGATTGGTGTCTGTCTTGACCATAGTGATCATGGTATGGTTGATTAAAATCTTTGATGATAGGAAGAAAAGTGCCACCAAAACCTGAGCCCTGGATACAGGGAGAACAGGTTTTAGGCTATTCATGAAACTAGTTAGCAAGGTCCCCTGGGAAATTATTTTTGAAGGCATTGGAGTCTAACAGTGCTGGTTACTTTGTAAGTATCACTTCCAGAGAGGATAGGAACAGGCAGTTCCAAAACATCAGAAGCCAACCAGGCAGAGCAGAAAGATGGCTTGGATGAACAAGGATTTTCTTCTAGAGCTCAGGCAGAGAAAGAAAGTGTACGGTCTCTGGAAACAAGGTCAGGCAACATGGGAAGACTACAGAAATACTGTTT
>NW_011228813.1:0-380 GCF_000146605.3 Meleagris gallopavo | reverse complement strand
GAAAGTCACTCACCCTGTCCTGGGCTCGCAAGATGAATCCCTGATAGAGCAGATCTCCCAGAGAGATCTCCCACTGGCAGTCAGCTCTTAAATGGGTCTAGGAGAGGTGGAGCCAGGCTCCACCCCCTTCCTGCAGCACAGGTGAATTGCCTTCACCTGTGCTCCCATGGCTGATTCATTGCTCGCCTCAGGTGATCAATCAAAGGTTCAGGCCGTGATTCAGCAGCCCCATATGCTGTAATAGGGTTATGTGTATTAGTACTGCTCTCAAGCAGTCAACTGCTATAAGATTTCACGGTACACTGTGAATTAGGTTTAAATCAATAACAGTCATTAGACAAAGTATGTACATACTATGTCCAGTACATGTAAACACATAC
>NW_011228812.1:0-414 GCF_000146605.3 Meleagris gallopavo | reverse complement strand
CAACCAAATAAGGGAACGTAGAATGACATTACCAAGATGTGTGAACATTTAACAGGAGACTGGTCACAACAAATACGTCTGAGAGTCATCTACCCACAAAACTTTTGTGAGTTGCTCCAGTGCAAAAACCAATTAGATGTTGGAGGTATTTCATACGTAAGGGAAAACCTTTCAATTTGGCCATGGGGATATAACAATTTCTAGTGTTTTTACTTCAAAAGTCACTGCAAATTTTTAAACTACAAATGTGTGCAACTGTCACAAATATTTCCTGTTACTCTTTTACTTTTTCATAAACTATTTTTTGAAGCAAAATGAAAAAAGCTTCATTTTCTGTGGTGCTTTTTTTTTTCTACTTTTTTTTTTTTTCTTCTTTCAGATTTTTTGCTACAGAAGGAATTAAGCTTGCTTCAG
>NW_011228811.1:0-305 GCF_000146605.3 Meleagris gallopavo | reverse complement strand
CCCACAGCTGCCGCCTGCCCCGGTTCCTCCTGCGGCAGCTCAGTGGCAGTGGCAGAGTGCCTGGGACCCCAGAAGGAGCTCCTGTCGGGAGCTTCTGAGCACTGTGGCCAGCAGGGCTGGCTGAGCGGCCTGGGTCAGATGCAGGAGGCCCCTGATGGCAGGCGAACCAGTCCTGCCTCGGCACAGCGTAAGGCCTCTGAGACACGGCTGCATCTCCTGCAGCAAGGCTGCCTCAACAGCTGCAGCCATGCACAAAGCTGTTGCTTTTGGTGCAGTGATTTGCACTTTGTGCAATGAAAGCAGAG
>NW_011228810.1:0-394 GCF_000146605.3 Meleagris gallopavo | reverse complement strand
TTGGTTCTCCTAACCGAGGCTGGTAGCATGACCAACACTCAAAATTGCTCTCCTGGCCCAGAGAAGCAATTAACCCATTCGGCCCTGGGAGTGAGCAACGGGATCGTGCAGGTGTATTTCCTGCAAAAAAAAACAGACCAAAATTCCATAAATAATCACCTACAGGACATCGTCCTTTCCAGATCCGGTCTGTCCCCGCCGATAAACCCTAATAGATTGTGTTTGCCCAGGAAAGGACGCGACATTTATCTGAGGTCAGAAAGCAGAACCATCATTTCCTTTAATAATTCGTTCCAATGGCTCCGCTGTGAAAATAATTGGACCTTTTGTGTTTCGTTTTTTTTTTTTTTTCCCTGATACAAATTTGTCTGGTTTCACCTTCCGGCCATTGGTT
>NW_011228809.1:0-465 GCF_000146605.3 Meleagris gallopavo | reverse complement strand
GATCACATCGCAAACCTACCTGCATACAAGCAGCGCACCACATGGGGTGCATGATGTTCATACCTGCTGGACACATCTCACACCACTGACTGGAGGAGCCAGGCAATCCTTCAACTCCATCAGGCTGCAAAATGAAATCAGAAGAGACGCAGAACATCATTTAAAACACAACAAGGATGCACACAATGCCCTTAAATACACCACATGGATGCAATTAGCACATGAATTACAGCCATCCAGCTTGAGATCCTCCAGAAAAGCAGAGCTCACAGCTCTGAAAGAAAGCAGGAATCACTCACCCCATTCTAAGGGCTCACCCCACACCCCCAAAGGAAGCAGTCTCCAGATTCAGATGCTGCTCTTACACCTACCAGCCCTTCAGTGCACTTGGGATCCCCCAAAAACAGAAGATCACAGCCCTGAAAGAAAAAAAGAAACCACTTACCCCATTCCAAGGACCAATAC
>NW_011228808.1:0-501 GCF_000146605.3 Meleagris gallopavo | reverse complement strand
ATAAGATATTGCCACTATGTCTTCAAGGTAATAGTGGAAACAATAGACTTAAAAAATAAGTAGGAAAAAAAAAAATAGGGAAGAAATCTACTTCTCGTTTTCCCTGTAGATTACTTCTGTTTAACATGACTCATATGGTTATTTTTTTGCAATTCCTTCATGGTCACTAAGGTCACCCCAGCCATGAAATACACTAGCAAATTACCAGCTAGTACTGCTGTGGTAACAGGCTTTTTCTATTAAATGTGACTAATTGATACAAATATTACTTTCAACTTTGTACCAGAGAAGGAAGAAATTAGGGAAATTACCTTAGGTGACATTCTGAATTATACTGGTGCTCATTTGGCTGGGGAAAAAAAAATAAAAAAGAAGAAATAATACATCAGAGGGCTTATGGCCAAACATTCATTTACTCTAAAGGGAAAGAGTATCAGATGTATTGAAAAAATGTTAGCATCTAATAAGATACTGCTTTCCAGTGGGGAGGCCAATAGGAAG
>NW_011228807.1:0-425 GCF_000146605.3 Meleagris gallopavo | reverse complement strand
CTATGCAACAGAATTATACACATTTTCTCAATTAAAAAAAATACCTAGTTATGCTATAAAAACCCTGAAGTCATTTTTTCCTTTATTTTTTCCATTTTCTTCATTTTCTTTTTCACTCTCGGGTCGTTCAGTCATCCTGTAGCAGTGATGTCTTTAATAGTTAGGGCAAAGGTAATATTTCCTGCAGGATGTCCCCCAGTGGAAGGATTCTGCCAATTACACCCTCACGCCTTCATCCATTTTCTCCATGTAAACAACAGTGTGATACAACTTGGCTGGTTTAACAAGTATGTCACTTTTTTTCTGCTCTATGTGGGATTTCCGGTGTGAGGACAAAATACAAAGTATTTAAGACAAAGCTTTTAATAGAGAAAAAAGAAAAAACAGAGCCAGAACATCTGAAGATGTCAGCAGTGCTTTAGAAT
>NW_011228806.1:0-420 GCF_000146605.3 Meleagris gallopavo | reverse complement strand
ACCACATTTTCACTTGGAAATTGGGGCCTGTGCTTCCAAAAAAGATGATATTTTTCTCCCCAGGCATACCTGTTTTCTTCAAACTACCGCACGTTTTCTCCCAAAAAGAACTAGATGACAAGACCAAATTGGACACTTGCAACCCAAGAAATAGGACATCTTCTCCCACAAATACCACTTCTCTTCCAAGGATAGGACATTTTCCCTAAATGCTATGGCAGTTCTGCTAAGAAATACTCCTTTCCTTCCCTAAATGGGACATATGCACCCACAAAGACCACGACTCCGAGAAATGCCTCCCAGTTCCTCCCAATTACACTCCATTACATTCCTCATCATGACACTTACTCCCAGACTTTTGGGCTTTTACTGCGGAAAGACCATTTCGATCCAGAATATATGCCATTGGCCCTCACAAAC
>NW_011228805.1:0-570 GCF_000146605.3 Meleagris gallopavo | reverse complement strand
TGAGAGTTTGTAAATGTCTTCACTGATAGAGAAACTGAGGCAGTAGATTTTTTTTTTCTCCTTACAACACTGCATACGTTGATCAGTAGTAACATTTGTTTTAATATAATACCTCGTGGAATTTTTGGTATCTGGGTCATCTGAGCACAGCATTCTGGTGGCCCCCTTTACCAAAAAGGCTAAATAGACTTTTTAAAAAAAAAAAAAGACCAAGCAAATGCATGGCATCTAGAACACTTAATTTCTTAATTAACAGCTTAAATTTCCACTTTTTATCATGAAGATGATGGAGATGAGTGCTTTCCAACCCCAAATCTTAATAGCTCTGCAACTACAAAACTTGTTGCTGATATGACAAATGATCTCATTAGCTCCACCTGCCCCCACTTTTTTCCTACAGAAGGGTGTCAGGAGACAAAATACTGAAACAGAGTTGCTGGGCCTTTCTGACTTGTTTGAAATAAATCCTGACTTAAGGCTTTGGAAGCTTTTTTTTTTAATGCTGCTTTAGCAAAATGCTTGTCTCAACCTACCTCAAGGTTGCTTGGTTTGTATTTGAAGGCTCTTACT
>NW_011228804.1:0-563 GCF_000146605.3 Meleagris gallopavo | reverse complement strand
TACAGTTCTTCTGTTTGTAGAGTACAAGAGGGTGTTTGACTAGAGCTGACAAGATCATGGAGGAATGGGAAATGTAAGTGCAGAATTGTGGGGCTCGTTAGTTAACCCAGACCTAACCCTTAGAAAGGGCTAGTCAAGTATATATCGAGTACGTCTACAGAAAGGTACTAAAGGAAACAGACAGCCAGATATCTGTCATTTCTCAGTCAACTGACGCGAGTGCTGGGGAGTCTTAAGAGAATGGATTCCAGAAAGTAGAAAGGTTTTTGTGATCCTTATTAGCATTTCCTACTTCTACTGTCAGAGTACATGAGGCACATGACCAGCAGGACCATTTCTCCAATTTTGAAGCCCACTTAGGTCTCTGGATTGCACCTTAAAATTTGGAAACACAGACACTCTGGGCAATGGTAGTGCATGACAATTTCAGAAGTGCAAAAACACCAGGCTTCCTTTCACTATACCTTAGTACACAGATTGTTATGAGCGAGAGATTTCAGGAAATATTCCCAGCCGCGCTTTAGGGAACAAAGCAAAAGTTGCCAATCTCTCAGGCTAAAATT
>NW_011228803.1:0-477 GCF_000146605.3 Meleagris gallopavo | reverse complement strand
GGCAGCAATGGAATGAGGACAGAGATGCAGATTAGGAGACAAGTGTCTGGAGAGCAGTACTAGGACAGGGTGTAGAGGTGCTGGTGATAGCAAGTTTAACATGAGCCCTGGCAGCCGGGAGGAGGGGCACAAAGCTGCTAAGAGGACTGGAAGGTGTGTGCTGTGGGGAGAGGCTGAGGGCACTTGCATTGCCTAGTCCAGAGAAGCAAAGGCCAGCAGATGGCCTCTTTGCTCTCTGCAAGTCCCTGAAGAGGGAAGTGCAGAGGAAGGTGCTGTGTTTACCTGGGAGCCAATGACAGGACGCTCAGGAATGGCACAGAGCTGCATCAGGGGAGGTTCAGACCAGACAGTGGAAAACATTTCTTTACTGTTAGTGCGGCCAGCTGCTGACACAGGCTTCTTAGGGTGGTGGTTGATTCCCCACCAAAAAAATAAAAGCCATACAGAGCTTACACAGACAAATGGAGGTGATTGCTC
>NW_011228802.1:0-484 GCF_000146605.3 Meleagris gallopavo | reverse complement strand
CAATTTGCAATGCAGTAATTCCACAGCAATTAGTGTTGTTTTTTCCTTAGAACCCAGTTCTAGGCCTAGTATTTTTGTTACATCAATATATCAAAATCAGCTCTAATATGATCAGTAGATTCATCAAATGTAGTCAGGATAGGACTAGGTCATCACTTAACACTCCCTCCATGTCTCTCAAAAAAATAGAGTTTATGTCATCTCAGATATTGAGAATATTAGAAGCAGATTTAACAAAGAGTAAATGTGAGAATCATGCATGTTAGTGAGCCAGGATCCTTGTGTCAGTTGTTTCTCAATTACCATTTTAACTATACTATTTTTATGTTGAATAACCACAACCTTAGCCCATTTCTCTTAACAGGGCATGCCTCTAATTTTTCTGATGACAATTGAATAGTCTAGTAGTTTAGGGGGTTTTTTACATCCTATTTCTTTCACAGTGTAATAGGTAGTTGTTTTTTCTTTTTCTTCTTTTTTTTTT
>NW_011228801.1:0-464 GCF_000146605.3 Meleagris gallopavo | reverse complement strand
ATCTTCAGCATAGCAAACATTTCTTTGATGTACTAAACTGCTGATTAAGAGTATATTTTCCCATTTGCATCTTTCTAATATTCTTTATGGAGGTCAGAACTTGACAGGACATGTGACTGAACTACAAAGTGCTTCTCAAATGTGTTCTGTAGTGCACTGGAAAGCTTACAGGTAAAAGTAAACAAAAGACAAATGTGAAAAAGAATGGACAAAACTCAGTAAGTTATCTGTTGCAGTACTTGTAACAACATAAGTGAATACAAAGTAGGACTGTAGTAGTCTGATGCATGAAACACTGAAAGAAATTTAACTGGAGTTTCAGAACTCTCAGGTGTATTTTTTTCTTTTTTTTCTAGTTGTTGTTTATGGGTTGTTTTTGTGTGGCTATCTGGATTTTCCTATTTTTTTTCAGTGGTGAATGAGAACCTGGAAACCTGGATTCAACTTCAAAAAACTTGTGCTAG
>NW_011228800.1:0-471 GCF_000146605.3 Meleagris gallopavo | reverse complement strand
ACAAGGCAAAGGATGCTGTTCTCAGCATCAGAGCCACCAGCACAGTGCCTTTGTCTGCCTGTAATCAGGGCTTCCAGTTATCTGCTCTAACAAGTCCCTGGGGGCTGTGTTGGCAGTGGCTCTCGGCAGGGCCCACCAATGCCCCCAGAAACTTCCTTCTGACTTGATCTTCTGAGCACTTTGTGCAATCTTCTCTCAGCCTGGAGGATGATGGGCTCAGCACCAAATACCCCAAGGAGACCATTGCAACCCAGAGAGCCCTCAAGTGCTTTGCGCCTTCCTGACGTCTTCCTCAAGCCCTCACAACCTGTACAGATAAGTGGAGAGCTATCAGGAGTGCACTTAAAGAGGAAGAGCCCAAAGTACATGTAATGAGTCTATTAATTTTTGTATATTTTCTCCGGTATTAAAGGCAAATTAACGGCAGCACTTGGCAGTCAGTATTCATCCAAGGCGTCTCCTAATGAGCTT
>NW_011228799.1:0-488 GCF_000146605.3 Meleagris gallopavo | reverse complement strand
GGTGTGCACGTGTCTGCTGCTACAGATGACCAAAACAGATTAACCTCAAGTTCTTATTCCTGCAGTGATCAAAGTCATTCACACCAGTCATTAGCCATGCCAGCTGTGTTCTAGAACAAGTGGAGATTGATATCCAATGGCAGCCACCAGGAAGAGAAAATTATTTTTGTTGAGGTTAAAGACATTCCACTGCTTTGTCTTTATGAAGCATTTCATGTGCATCGAATTTGGCAGCCAGCAGAAGAGAAGGCTCCGGGGAGACCTCCTGAGGGCGGCCTTCAGTATCCCAAGGGGGGCTGCAAAAAGCAAGGGACAGAATCTTTAGATGGGACATAAGGAAGAAGTCTGTTACAATAAGCGTGGCACTGGAACAGGGACACTGAGCGACCCTGGGGCTCTCTGGAGCCCTGAGCACTGGGCGTCAGGGCCTGGGGATGGAGGGGATGGAGGGCACCATCCCCCTACCCCTTTCCAGGGGGACCACTGCC
>NW_011228798.1:0-522 GCF_000146605.3 Meleagris gallopavo | reverse complement strand
AAAAATATACAGTATTGAATCTCATATTCACACTACTCTTCAAAATGTTATTTTCTTCCCTCTTGCCTTACCAAGGGTATTTCTGCTTGTTAAAAAAGAGACCAAAACAGAATACGTAATGGAAATGAAAATTTCTGCAACAAAGGCTAACTACAATTTTCTGATGTAAAAACAAACAAACAAAAAAAACCCACGTAATTAAAATGCACTATTATTAATAAGGAAGATACTGTGAAAGAAGCTCATTAAAAGAGGCCAAATAGAAAAGAAAAAAAAACAGGAAAATACAAAAATATATTTTATTGTGAAAAAAAATTGCCGAATAGGTTCATATTTCTCAGTTCTTGTATATCTTAAGTTTAACCACAGAAATTTCTTTTGAGCAAAGGAAGTTTGTTTGAACTCACAGTCTAGATTCGATCCTTGAAAGAAGCAATGCAGTTTACAAAAGATGTTTGTAGGTGGAGAAACTCTTTATAAAAGCCCTCAAATTTGTCACGATCTTATAGGCTGGCTTTTCTC
>NW_011228797.1:0-452 GCF_000146605.3 Meleagris gallopavo | reverse complement strand
AGTTGGCCCCCAGTTGGCCACCACTTCAACCCATTGGCCACCAGTTGCCCCCAGTTGGCCACCAGTCGCTCCCAGTTCACCCCATTGCCCACCAGTTGCCCCCATCGGCCCCTTTGGGAAGCCAAGTGGTGGGCGGAGCTAAGAGAGCAGGCGTGGCCATCCGGCCGGATGTGGGCGTGTCCCCGCTAAGCCCCGCCCCTCCACTTCCGGCAGCTCTCCCATTACCGTTGCTTCGCCCCCATCACCGCCATGGCGCCGAGGCCACGCCCCTCACCCAACGCCGCACCTCAGCCACCTTCCATGTTGAACCACATCACTGCCCTGAGTCCAGAACAGACCTTCAGGTCTGCACAAATGCAAGGATTTGAGAGCGCTGTGACAGCGCAAAGAGACCAGGAATGAAAAGAGCACAGGATAGGAGCAAGGGCTCCCACATTTCAGAAAAGGCACAA
>NW_011228796.1:0-376 GCF_000146605.3 Meleagris gallopavo | reverse complement strand
AGTATTTTTCTTTTTTTTCTTTTTTTATGGACATCTAGTTCATGGGAAAAAAATATGTGATTTGCAAATTAATGAAATGGATTCTGAAGCATTCTATTTTTTCTTTTTTTCCCTTTTGTTTTTTAGAGTATCTAGCAAGCCTAATTCCAGTACAAAGTCACAAGAACCTTGGAACTTACCTCTGGGAAAGAGAGATATTCAGATTCTTCAGAATATGTTACATGTGAGATTTCAGACATTTGGGCATTTATACAGAATTACTTATTCAGATTTGAAAATATACCAGCTAGAAGCTTTATTCATGATCCTTTCCCAGACTCACCCCTGGTTCAACCACTGGTTGAACCCTGCCATGAATGTCTTTGTCCATGGCAGA
>NW_011228795.1:0-414 GCF_000146605.3 Meleagris gallopavo | reverse complement strand
AGGGGTAGCCTTGCAAACAGAAGAGAAGCAGGATAGAGCTTGAAGTTAATTTTTATTTCTTTGCTGATGTTCCTATGTGTTTATATGTAAACATGCTGAAAACACACCGGCAGTTTTCTACATACAACTTTATTATTGATGGGAATGGGATCAAGCGGTCTGTGTCTTTTTTTCTTTTTTTTTTTAAAAAAAGTAAATTATGGTCTCGTTGAATTAAATGGCAAAACATCAGTTGATTTCAAGCAGAGCATTTGGGGGAAGGTTCGGTGTTTTTTTTTCTTTTAAAATGCTTGGTTTTATGCTCTGTGTTTAAGCCTGCATTAATGAGAACACCTGAAGGATACGTCCCTCCCTTCCCAAAATAAATTCTGAGGAGACTCCTCCTGTATGTCCTCCAGCTGTATGTGCTCTAAT
>NW_011228794.1:0-444 GCF_000146605.3 Meleagris gallopavo | reverse complement strand
GGCGTATAAATAATAATATGCAGGAATATGTATGTGTTGCAAGTACAATTAACCAAGTGTTTTAATCAAGCAAGTAAAATATTAACATATGACAGAACAGCTTTTGATAACTTCAGGTGCTTCGAATTCGAATACATCTGAATTGATCCTTTCTTTCTTTTTTTTAATTTTCTCTCTCTCTCTCTTTCTCCTTTCTTTTTTTTTTTTCCTAGCCCTGTGGGCTTTACTGCAGCAGCTGTGTTTGCATTTCTGTTTTCTGTTTGTACATTGCAGGTTTCAATAAAGTGCAGCCTGGCACAGGTTGTTTTTTCTTTCTTTTTTTTTTCCTTCTAGGCAGATTATAGATTCCCATGCTCATTAAATATTGAAGAGCTGTAATCAAATAAGGAATGTAGTCATCTGAAGCCTAAGGAAGTAACTTTATAGTAGTTTTCTGACAGCAGA
>NW_011228793.1:0-474 GCF_000146605.3 Meleagris gallopavo | reverse complement strand
ACTTCTATACTGACCCTGCCTTTAAGCAAGAAAGGAACACTTCCAACGGAGGATAAGCATTTATCTAGGCATCAGCTCTCACTGTTGAAACAACACAGCTTTAAAGTCAGTTTACGTGACTCATCGGAACAACTCTGAATCCTGGCCAGATTTAAATACACTTCACAAAATACAGCGACTTATTAGCATACAACTTTGGCCCTTGCAGCACTCGCGTATATTACAACTACACGTTTTAAACGCGTTCACACAGAGATCATTTACACGAGCTCGTCTGATTTCTGAGGCTTCCTTCTGTGAAGTAGTTGTAACCAACAGTGAATTCCAAGAAGAGAAGAAAGGAGAGCAGAGCAATAACTGCATCTGTAGACTGGGACGGTGAAGAAATGAAAAAAGGCACACCTGGCTTGCCTTCCATTCACAAGCTTCTGCTTCATACTCCCGTACACTTCTGAGCAAGAAAAAATTCTCCAC
>NW_011228792.1:0-517 GCF_000146605.3 Meleagris gallopavo | reverse complement strand
CAGAACTTTTCTGCTTTGCTTTGGCTGAGGATGAAACAGTGCGATGTTTCTTCCTAGTGTTTTTACAGCTTGCATTTGTACTGGTGTAGTGCTGTTAATGTCAGCCAGCCTTTAGGTCTTAAAATTGAGTTTGTTTTTTTATTCTTTTTTTTTTTCACACACTATGGAATGAATGAATTACATTTTTGTTGCCATCCAACCAACAACTGCAAAGGGAACTCTAACATTGTTAAACACTGGTTTGATACCTACCGAAATAACGCAAGAATGAAAACCTCATCCGATTCAAAATGCTGCAGAATGCATTGTATTTTGTATCCCTCTTGAATTTCCAGGGATCTTGTAGCACTGAGAACAGAAGGTCAGATTCCCAGGTAAATGGTATTGCAAAGTTTATTCAGTTAGGACTTTTCCACTGTGGCATGGATATCTTTTATTTGGTAATTTAATACAAGTGGAATTGTGTTCTATACATCTAGTTAAGTATGCCCTGTGGCTGGCCATAATGAGATTATCT
>NW_011228791.1:0-371 GCF_000146605.3 Meleagris gallopavo | reverse complement strand
GCAAGATACCCCTGCTCCGCTTGATGTTCAAGTGAAGCGTGAGCAGAATGTGGATGAGCTCCTCCTGGGACAATCTGAGATGACTGACAGTGCAACTGCATGGTTTTACTGTATATTTAAAAAATGTTTTAGGAAAAACTAACAAACAACCCTGTTCTTTTTCTTGGGTACGTTGAGGTGATACTTTTTCTAGCTGAGATTTTGCAGTGAGTCTTGAAGCAGATTTGAACTGGTAGAAGTTGGCCGTGTTTGCTTCCATTTTTCTTCTGTCCTTGCTGATCAGAGTTAAGGGGCCGTGCATCCATTCCCCGCCTCTTGCTGTCCTCCTTCACTGTAAAGAGGACCAAGACCTTCTGGCTCAGAAGGGTGTC
>NW_011228790.1:0-516 GCF_000146605.3 Meleagris gallopavo | reverse complement strand
CCTTTACACTCCCAGGGTGGGCAAGATGAAATATTGAAAGGGGCAGGATGACTTCCCCTGGGTCCCTGCTCACCACACCATTCCTGATCCAAACCAGGATGTCATTGGCTTTCTTGGCCACCCGAGCACTCTGCTGGCTTCAGCAGACTGTCGGCTGTCCATCAGTACAACAAGATCCCCTCCCATTAGGCAGCTTTCCAGACACTCCTCTCCAAGCCTGTAGGCTTGCCTGGAGTTGTTGTGACCAAAAAGCAGGACCCGACACTTGGCCCTAATGAAACTCACTCAGTTTACCTTGGCCCATCGATCCAGCCTATCCAGATCCCTCTGTAGTGCCCTTCTCCCCTCAGCCCAATCAGCACTCCCTCCCAACTTGGCAGGGAGCTGTAGGACGCTGATGGCGCTCTCAAGGTAGACGGGTTGGGACGGCGCCAGGTTCCACGGTTACGGTGACGGTGAAAACTTCAGGGACAGGATGTTGTCCCAGTGCTGGCACCGCTGACGGTTGTCGTGGTG
>NW_011228789.1:0-414 GCF_000146605.3 Meleagris gallopavo | reverse complement strand
TAATACTCTAATAATTACTACCTGAAAAGAGAAGTTGTAAAGTCAGTACTTCAGTGTTAATGCTCAGAGTAATATTTATTTTAAGATATTTCAGGATTACATCCTTCTCTCTGTCCACTTTGTTACTGTGAATTGGGAGTTCTATTCAGATTGACTTGAGGTTAGCAATTATATCTTCTTTTTTTTTTTTTTAAACTAAGTTTTGACATACCACTCTTATAGTGGTAGCATGCTGAGGGCAGGTGCTGTGAGAAGTGTGGAGATAGAATACTGCTTACTGCCCAAACTCAAATTGGAAGTAGCATTGAGGCGTATCTTATTTACCTATACTTCTTTCTCAGGCAAAGGAGAGAAGTTGTGCGAAGAGTACAGATTTGGAAAAGGAAATAATGGGAGACTGATGACTGGAACAAA
>NW_011228788.1:0-599 GCF_000146605.3 Meleagris gallopavo | reverse complement strand
GAACTCGTAGAGAATTCAGGAACAGACATTTCAATTGCAAGATGGCTGGAATCTTGGTTTGGTAAATGGAACGGAGTGGTAGCATCCATACTCACATCTTTAGTTGTGGTAGCAGGAGTTTTAATAGCAATTGGCTGCTGTATTATCCCTTGTCTTAAGGGATTGGTCCAGCGGCTAATTGAAATTGCCCTATCTAAGCAGATGTCAGTAGGGCCACCACTGTATTCAGACAAAATGTTAACGTTAAGAGAAGAAATAGAAAGTGGTGGTCAGGTGGACATGAATGCAGAAGAGAAGTGTGACATCACGATGTCAAGGCTGGAAACCACCTATGAACCATGACTTAATAGAAAATTCAAATAGCAATAACTGTAAACAAAGAGGGAATTGTGGGAGATGACATATAGTTTTTGCATAAGTAATAGAATGTTGTACCAAAGGGGTATACCTCAGAAGCCATAATACAAGATAAGTTTCTGTCTGTGGTTAAAGAATAGGGCATGCACATTCTGGAGAGATAAAAGGAGAGTCTGGATGGTGTGCTAATTCATGTCTCTCCTCCCGTGGCGAAATCGCAGCAGGGGGCTGAGGGGGTGACC
>NW_011228787.1:0-478 GCF_000146605.3 Meleagris gallopavo | reverse complement strand
CTAATACAACCCTCCTAGCTGCTGCCAACTTCACAGCTACTTTGCAACCAGCCACACAGACACGGATGACAGTTTTAGATGTAAAGAATTATGTTCTTCACAGTTCCTTTGCAGGAAGAAGATTAATAAAAGTTTGCTTTCACTTGGGAGGGAATACAATGTATCTTTAACAGACTCACACAGGGGTATAAACATTCTCCCACAATTGCTCATGCTGGACTCACTGAACTTTTATAGACAATCTCACTTCCTCAGAATGATATATAGATGATATTCAAACAGAAGGGACTTCGAAGTGGCAGCAGTAGTATGGCAAACACTAGACAAAGAAGGAATTGAGATTCTACCTGGAAAATGTAAGGGACCAAGTAAAGAAGTAAAAATTTTAGACATTTGGTTAATACTAATGCAGTGATTCCTCCAGATACTTTATGGAAAATTGTAGAGCTCAATCAAGGAAGGAATTACAACAGTTAAT
>NW_011228786.1:0-601 GCF_000146605.3 Meleagris gallopavo | reverse complement strand
GAAGAGAATTTCTTTAACATTCATTTGAGGATCTAGATCCTCGCTGTTATCAAATGTATATTTGGTTTTTATCAAAGGGCGCATCTGAGCTGAAGAGGTCTCTAATTTCTCTAGCCTTACCTTCATTTCTTTCAATCCTTCTAGAGGGTAGATTTTTTCTTGAGGCAAACTATGGGCGACAGTATCGCTATTATCTTCATACCTTAACTGCTCCTTCAGAGCCCCTAGTAAGAGAGCTGCATCATGCTTTTCATTTTCTAATTGCCTTTTGAGTTCCTCTGTTTGTTTCTGCAGAGTCTTGACCGATTCCTGCAGCAACTCTATAGTTTGGATATAGCTATTATGGACTAAATGAACTGGATGTGTGGGAATGGAATGTTGTTTCTGCATTATGTATTAAAAAGGGCAACTGATCTGAAGAAGCAGAGCATGATGTATTTGTGTTCTGTAACTTACCCTTAGAAATAGTTGATGTAAAAAGTTGGAGTACTGTATATGTTACTAGCATATTTTAGAAACATAGTTGCTGAATTATGTGATTAATTCTTTCTTGCAAAACTGCAATGGATTTTAAACGTTCCAAACAACGCGGGTATAGTAT
>NW_011228785.1:0-506 GCF_000146605.3 Meleagris gallopavo | reverse complement strand
CAGCCTGAATGGCTTTGAATCTCAATGTGTTTGTGCTGCTATGCTTGAGTGATGGTTTTGCCCATTGAAAGAGAGTATTTTGAAGAACTGTGGTAAATAAAAACTACCTGAATGCTAACATGGGTGTGGCTTTGATTCATTCCATGCTGCTCACTCCTGTGCGTTCTAGTATGTGTCTGAACGGGTTTCAGTTTGAACAGTTTATTTCTGACCGTGGAACACATCTGTGCATCAGGCACCTTGTTTTAGAAAAGGCATTAATAATGAAGAAAAAATATTTTCATAGCTACTCATTCCAAACCTCCCAATGCTGCTGGTGTGTGTGATGTTTTGGAAGATTTTCCATTACTTCTTAAGCAGCGTTTTTTTTTTTTTTTGAATTAGCACAGTGAAACATGAATGCCATTTCCTTTCTCTGCCAGGCAAGAGAGAGTTTTCTGTGTAGTCCCTCTAATAGTTGCAGGAGTTGCTTGGTTTTAGAAGAACCAAAAACTTAAGGAAGCTGT
>NW_011228784.1:0-713 GCF_000146605.3 Meleagris gallopavo | reverse complement strand
AAAGAATAGAATCACAGAATGGCCTGGGTTGAAAAAGGACCACAATGATCATCTAGGTTCAACCCTCCCGCTACGTGCAGGGACACCCACCACCAGACCAGGCTGTCCGGAGCCACATCCAGCCTGGCCTTGAATGCCTCCACGGATGGGATATCCACAGCCTCCTTGGGCAAATAGTGGGATATTTGACCTTTTGTGAAAATAATGCATCACTTTGGTTCAGGGGAAGTTGGCTCATTTGTAGTGAGTTCTCAAGGTGCTTGTCAGAGATTTTTGTGGAAATTTTACCCTCCGTGTAACTTCGTCCTTGACAGCAGGTGCTCACAAATGTACATACTGCCTTGGAATGATGACTTGAATGAGGTGTGGTTGTGCGGCAAAGGATATTTCTCCCTGGTAAGAGAAGTAGAAGAGTCTAGTAAGGAGACATGAGCAGATACTTTTTCTGAGTTGAATAACCTGATCGTAGCTCAGTACTACATCTGAGAATTCACAGGTGATTTACTTATGTCAACTGAACAGAAAATCACAAATATACCTCTAAAATGTTGTTTTTTTGTTTGTTTTTGTTTTTGTTTTATTTTTACAGCAATCTTGAAACCCCTTCTCAAATTACTCCAACAGAATGGAAAGCATGGCTGTATATTTCCAGCTATTCACAAGACTGTGGGGACAGTGCCGGCTCATGTCCAGCTTCCCAACCTTCCCCTTCT
>NW_011228783.1:0-494 GCF_000146605.3 Meleagris gallopavo | reverse complement strand
GAATTCTGCTAAAATAAGTGGTAAAGAAGGAGTAAAAATATGTCTCATCCACCCTTCTGAAGCTTAAACTTAGGACAGGTAACATTATAAAGAAAAGACTACCCCCTAACCACCTTTTAATTTATTTTTTTTTTTAAAGCAAACACTGACTTCTCACAGAAGCTCACTAGAAAAACTACAAAAGCAAGGTTAAAATTTGCGTATCGGAAACTACAAACTCACACTTACATTATTATCCTTGCAGTAATAGGAAAGAGCTGGAAAACGCCTTCGGCTCCGAAATTTAGAGCTCCCCACTATGATGTGTGCAGTTGCAGACTTTGGTACGTACACTTCTGTAGGATAGGAGTCACAGACCTGTGAAAGGAAACACCAGTTACTTAGTCTACTAAATACAACTAATGTTAGCCAGCTCTACTCTACTGAAAAAAAATATGGAGGAATTCTAATCTCAGAGAATATTTCATTGTACAACAACTGTACATATCACTTGC
>NW_011228782.1:0-466 GCF_000146605.3 Meleagris gallopavo | reverse complement strand
TTTATACCTAGACTCCTAACACATACTTAATAAATCCCCAAAAGGGAAATAATAACTATAACCATATTCAACATAAATTTCTGGGTTTTTTTTTCTACACTATGTTTATGGCTGAGAAAAGTGTGACTATAATAGATGTGACTTTGCTTGTGAAAACTGGGAACAGATCATGCTGCTCATTCACATTTTCCTTGTGGAAAACATATAATTTGTGGCTGCTTCATTTTAAATCTCCTGAAATCAGGGTGTTGCACCAAATCTCCTAGTTGTATTTGTTGTGTGTGTTGTGTGAATATATTGCAGATGTATGAAATTTCCGTGGCATATCACTATCCTGATTTGTGTATTCAACCCTGCTCTTTTTTTTTTTAAATTTATGCTAAGCCAAATCTCGTTTGTCATTCTGGTATGAGCAGTTTCAATGGAGTTAATTGGACAATGCAGGCGTAGCAACCTGGCCCGTTTC
>NW_011228781.1:0-507 GCF_000146605.3 Meleagris gallopavo | reverse complement strand
GCTGAGGGAGCTGGCGGAGGTCACTGATGAACTTCTCTCCATCATTTTTGAGAGGTCTTGGATAACAGGGGAGGTCCCTGAGGGCTGGAGGATAGCCAATGTCACTCCGGTCTTCAAAAAGGGCAAGAAGGAAGACCCGGGTAATTATAGGCCTGTCAGCCTCACCTCCATCCCTGGAAAGGTGATGGAACAGCTTGTGCTGGATACCATCTCCAGACAACTGGGAGAAAAGGAGGTTATCAGGAGTAGTCAGCATGGGTTCACCAAGGGCAGGTCGTGCTCGACCAACCTGGTGGCCTTCTATGATGCTGTCACATGCTGGGTGGATGGAGGAAGAGCGGTAGATGTAATCTACCTTGATTTTAGAAAGGCATTTGATACTGTCTCCCACGACATCCTTATAACAAAGCTGAGGAAGTGTGGGATAGACGAGTGGACAGTGAGGTGGGTTGAGAACTGGCTGACTGGCAGAGTGCAGAGGGTCATCATTGGTGGTGCAGAGTCTGG
>NW_011228780.1:0-483 GCF_000146605.3 Meleagris gallopavo | reverse complement strand
TTCAAGGGCTTCAAAGGTGCCGTGTGCACCCAGCATGAAGCGTGGACATCAGCAGAGGCTGCTGGAGGGAATTCAGGGCCAGAAAGCACACCCAATGCTAAGCATCTGCTGTACTTCCAGCCTTGAGCGCTCATCAGCCCTGAGTCACACTGACAAATGTCAAGGCATGGTTTAAAGCCCGAGTTGTTTTTTTTTAAAGTTTGTTTTTGTGTTTTTTAAACCAAACACAAGTTTCTTTTATCTGCCACTCAGAATTTCTGCTTTTCTACATAAGAGGACCGAAACTTCTCCCCACAGAACCGCTTTCTCACGTTGCTATCTCATTTCGGCCCCAGGGGTGATAAGAACATAAAGCTGGAGTTGCGGGGGCTGGCAGAAGAGCTCAGTGTTCCCGCAGCCTTCTCTCCGAGGTGCCTGCAGAGCGAAGCTCCCCAGCCAGCTGGCTGCCCACAGATGGGTATTTCCCAGAAAAGGTGACCTCAG
>NW_011228779.1:0-331 GCF_000146605.3 Meleagris gallopavo | reverse complement strand
TTTTTAATTTTTTAATTTTTTTTAAATGAGCAATAGCAGACATAGTAGTAACTCCACCATGAGGTAAGTAAGGGAAAAAAAAATTAAAAAAATACTACATATGACACTTCAGAGGATACACAAAATCACATGAGTTTCAAGACAAAGACGAAGTCCTTTACACAGATTCAAACCACACTTATTATTCCAATTTATAATGTTTTGGGGTTTTTTTCAGAAACACGTCAGAATATCAACACCCTGATGTACATACATCACACAGAAAACTTACACATATGACTTTCTCCAAATCATGAGAATCAAAACCTAAATTAGAAATGAAGCCCTACCT
>NW_011228778.1:0-604 GCF_000146605.3 Meleagris gallopavo | reverse complement strand
AACGTTTACCCAAATCTTAACACGGGTATCCCCCTAATCCCTCTGGAGGTCATCTTTTTCCAAGCCATCACTTGACTAAAGCTTCCTGAAATAAATTGTTATCAAGATCAAAACAATAAGTTGGTCCCTCCCCAGCATTGTTGTCAAACCTTAGGTTTTTCTAATAATTACCACAACAGTGAAATTCTTTTAGGCATTAATTCTATATAAGCTATATTACCCCCCTCCCCAGCTTTCACTTACATATAACAATTTTACTTATTTGAAGGCAAGTTAAAGATTAGTTTAAATGACTTCACAATTTCCTTTTCCTAATTTTTATCTTTAAAGGTTCTTCTGTGACAACTGCTTCCCATGCCTCAGGGCTAGTAGATGCTTTTACCCGAGTGTAGTGAGTCCATCCCTTCTCAGCCGTCCTCACAGCTGTTTCAGTCGTTAGAAGTACTTGGAATGGTCCTTCCCAGTCAGGCTGTAGTTTTGACTCCTTCCACGTCTGGATCAGGACCCAGTCCCCTCCTTGAAATGGATGAACTGGAAATTCCAGAGGCGGGGTTTGTGCTAATAGTCCTTGGATTCTGAGAGCTGATAAGGAGGAGGATAACCC
>NW_011228777.1:0-409 GCF_000146605.3 Meleagris gallopavo | reverse complement strand
TCTGTATGGATAGTGAGAACAAAATACTAAGCTGCGAAGATACTGTGAGTGTATGTATGCATGCAGAACGTAAGCATATTAGTTTGTGCTAATTAGGAAGCTGGAGTCTTCCCTCCTTTGCAGTCAACATATTTTCTAGGAGTATTTTTCTTACTTTTATTATGTATATATACATGTATATACATATATATAGACGTATATATATATATATATATGCGCTTCTCTATATGTAACACCTAACTTGCAAAATGTTTACAGTTCATTTCAAGTGTGTTTCCAAAGAAACTTGTCTTTAATATACAACACATTCCTTTCTTCTTAGAAAATGCTGGTAAGTTATGCCCATTTCTTATCTTAAGATCAGGGACAAAGTACTGCTACAGCTGCTTTTCCTCATGAGAATAAGAAT
>NW_011228776.1:0-537 GCF_000146605.3 Meleagris gallopavo | reverse complement strand
ATGAGGTCCAGATATCCAGATGTCTTTCAGTATATATATAACATCTTTTGGGTGTCCTTTTTTTTGTATGTTGGCCTTTATATGCTGCTTTTTTCTAGTGAAGACATAATTAGTAGAAGTCTGTCAGTGTGTGTTCTGTCTTGTACCTAGAATGAAAACTGCTTTGAACTTTGTTTCAGGGCAAGGTTTTTTTACTGACAGAAAAATTGTATCATTGAATTATTGCTAAGAACATACTAAAACTGGAGCCAGAACATGAAGAACCTGCTGCTTTTTTGCCTTATTTTTCTATACTTACCTTGGCCCCAATTAGATTAATTTTGTGGATAGTTCCTGCTGCATGTAATGCTGCTTCAGTTTCTTTACAGAAAGGTACTAGATCATCTTTATATCTACTTCATGCATAAGTGCAGAAAAGTTTTCCCTGATGCTTATTGTTGTTCTGTAGGTCTTGGCCTGTTTTCTTTATAATAATAAAAAATAAAAATTATATGACCATGTAAGTTATATGACCATTTTTTTTAGGTTGTGCTAAAG
>NW_011228775.1:0-468 GCF_000146605.3 Meleagris gallopavo | reverse complement strand
CAATATTTCATCTTGCCCACCCTGGGGAGTGTAAAGGTCATGGGGCCCCCAGCACAGGAAGATGCAGAGCTCTTGAAAGGGGTCCAGAGGAGGGCCACTAAGATGATCAGAGGGCTGGAGCACCTCTGCTATGAAGAAAGGGGAACTGGGCTTGTTTAGCTTGGAGAAGAGAAGGCTCCAGGGAGACCTCATTGTGGCCTTCCAGTACTTGAAGGGTGCGTGTAAACAGGAGGGGGAATGACATGGGTTGGCATTGACAGGACAAGGAGGAATGCTTTTAAACTGAGACAGGGGAGGTTTAGGTTAGGTATGAGGAGGAAGTTTTTCGCTCAGAGGGTGGTGAGGCACTGGCACAGGTTGCCCAAGGAGGTTGTGGGTGCCCCCGTCCCTGGAGGCATTCAAGGCCAGGCTGGATGTGGCTCTGGGCAGCCTGGTCTGCTGGTTGGCGACCCTGCACATAGCAGGGCT
>NW_011228774.1:0-416 GCF_000146605.3 Meleagris gallopavo | reverse complement strand
ATTTGGCATTATATTTCCAAATCTGTTATGCAACATACTATCTTCTCATTGTAAACAGATTTTGTTTCTTTAATATATATATATATATATAATATTATATATATACGTTCTTTCTTTCTATTATGAATTTCTTTAATGTATTTAAATAAATGATTTCTTAACTTTTCCATTATAATTGTGGTCCGCACATTGCACTTATTGAGTACAGGTAATTCAATTATTTCAATGGATAGCTGAAATTACAAGCATTTCTTTTTAAGGACATTTTTTAGCATAGGATTCAGAGTCTCACAAGAAACCCTATGCAAATTTCTATCAACATACTGAAATGGTATTTTCCAAAGCTAGTATGTTGATTCTTTAAATGTTGGTAATTTAAAAGAAAACTAACTGGCAAACATTAATCAGATGTGATT
>NW_011228773.1:0-555 GCF_000146605.3 Meleagris gallopavo | reverse complement strand
GGAGCACATGGCTGCACTCTGTGCACGATGTTGCTTACCACCCAGAGAAGGCTCAGGTACCCAACACCATTTTGGCTTCCATCTTGTCTGATAACTGCTCATTATGCACAGCCCTCATCTTTGCTTTGCTTTGGTGAGGTGGGGACTGCCATTGCTTCCTCAGTCCCACACACCCTTCCATCCCACACTGCCATGGGAGATCAGGTTCTGGACCACCTGAGGACCCAAACATCCAGGAGTCTTTGGGTCCTGACGAGATGAGTCCCAGAGTTCCGAGGGAATTCACCGCTGCAGTCACCGAGCCACTCTCCATGGTACTTCACAAGTCGAGGCAGTCAGGTCAAGTCCCTGGTGAGGAAGAAAAAAGGTGACAGCACACCTCTTAGGAAGGATAGAAAGTGTGACGCGGGCAACTACCAGCATGTCAGTCTCACCTCTGTGCTGGTCACGGATCATGGAGCAGATCATCCTGGAAGTGACTCTCAAGCACACATTCCAGTGCGTCACCACCCTGGGCGTGAAAAGCTGCCTCCTAATAACCAACCTAAACCTCCC
>NW_011228772.1:0-430 GCF_000146605.3 Meleagris gallopavo | reverse complement strand
CTGAAGCTTATCAGGGATTCTTAGGTGACGACTGAGAAGAAATAAAGTTCCTACAAAGGCTAAGCAGAGATAAGCCTTGTTGCTCATCTTGTGTTTGACTCGTCCCACCTGGCTGTGTGTGACACTGTACGCCACGAGATATAGAATTAAGAAAAAAGTTATCATGAAGTTTGTCAAAAAACATTGCTTCATTCAAGTCTGGACTTACGGGCAGTGACAGGTGAGAGGACGAGGGAAAATGGCCTCGAGTTGTGCCAGGGGAGGGTTAGGCTGGATATCAGGAGACACTTCTCTACAGAAAGGGCTGTTAAGCACTGCAATGGGCTGCACAGGGAGGTGGTTGAGTCACCATCCCTGGCTGTGCTTAAAAGCCCTTTGGATGTGGTGCTCAGGACATGGTTTAGCAGAGGGCTGTTAGAGTTAGGGTAGG
>NW_011228771.1:0-444 GCF_000146605.3 Meleagris gallopavo | reverse complement strand
AAGCGGCCGCGCTGGCTCCTTCCCCTCATGGAGTAGCAGGGGCTGGCCGACGTGCAGGCTGTATTGGGCCATCAGCCTGGGCAGTGTGTAGGTGCCCGGACCTGCAGGAGGAGCAGCAGAGAGCGTGTGCGCAAGGGGCTGGAGGAGACGGGAGCAGCAGAGAGGGGCAGCCTGCCCAGCCTGCTGCTGGGAGGTCTCGCCCCCCTGCCAGTCCCTCCCTCTACTCTGGCACTGGGCCAGCGCCGGCAGCTCCGAGCCCGAGCAGCCGGAGCCGCTGCGGGCCGAGAGGTGTTGGTCACGCGAGAAAGCTTGCGGCCCCAGCGCTGCGCAGGCCGTGCAGTCGGCCCGCTGCTGGTGCTGAGCAGCAGCCCGTCCCTGCAGGATGCTCAGGCTGAAGGGCCTGCGTTTGCCAGGGTCAGCGTACCTGGAGGGCGGTCTGTCCGC
>NW_011228770.1:0-460 GCF_000146605.3 Meleagris gallopavo | reverse complement strand
AAACAGCAAGGAAGTGGAATCTGCATTCCGCATGCCCGGAACCTCACTTGCTGACTGGTCATGTCTGCCCAGCAGGTAAGGGCGATGCACACCCGCCAGTGTTTACCCATTCCAGAGCCCGGCACAATAGGGTTCCCCCAGAGCTCTGAATTGCGCTTCATGGTGCCCAGAAGGCTGCCTATCCTCTTTGTTCTGTGTCTTGCTTGTCTCTGGTCTTGCACTGTTTTCACTATTACATTCTCTTGTCCTCCGATTTTTGTGTTCCTTGCCCCATTCTGTTGGCCTAATGACCCCTTGGCTTTGTGTTGCCACATTCATGTCGGCATTCAGTTTTGGCGTTCCCTGCCGTATTGTCTGGGGCCGTCATCCTTGGCATTTCCTTCCATGTTCTCTTGGCCCTTGCCTTTGCCTGGGCATTCCGTTGCCCTCCTGTTTTTGTGGAACCCGCACCTGGGGCGGG
>NW_011228769.1:0-322 GCF_000146605.3 Meleagris gallopavo | reverse complement strand
TTAAAGGGAATATTCAGTGTGTATGAGGATAGACACATGTCTTTGTCTCACAGGTTCTTTTCCTTTGTTTTTCTATGAAACTGCAATAAAGTCTTTTTTAAAACCCTTCAGTATACGCACATGTAAAACTCAGTGCTGGTGTTTGCTGGATTTATTTCACATTGTTGGAATCTGAGCACTGACTAGTGATCCTCCACTCTTTATGAGGTATATTTCAACTCTAGTCTCAATGGCTTGGGTTTATATATTTCCAGAAAGTCAGTACTTATGCTATAAGTGATGCATTCTCTTCTGGAGGAGATTGTAGTTGAGAATGTCACCA
>NW_011228768.1:0-518 GCF_000146605.3 Meleagris gallopavo | reverse complement strand
AGGAAGGATAGAAAGTGTGACGCGGGGAACTACCAGCATGTCAGTCTCACCTCCTGTGCTGGTCACGGATCATGGAGCAGATCATCCTGGAAGTGACTCTCAAGCACACATTCCAGTGCGTCACCACCCTGTGCGTGAAAAGCTTCCTCCTAATAACCAACCTAAACCTCCCCTGTCTCACTTCAAAACCATTTCCCCTTGTCCTATCGCTATCCACCCTCCTAAACAGCCGTTGCCCCCTCCTGCTTATGCGCTCCCTTCGAGTCTTGGAAGGCTGTCATGAGCTATCTCCAGAGCTTTCTCTTCTCCCACAGAAACAATCCCAGTTCCCTCAACATTTCTTTCTAAGAGAGGTGCTCCAGCCCTCTGATCATCTTCGTGGCCCTTCTCTGGACCTGCTCCAAAAGCTCCACATCATTCCCGTGCTGGAGCCCCAGGCCTGGACGCAGAGCTGCACATGGGGCCGCACCAGAGCCGAGTAGAGGGGGACAATCAACTCCCTCTCCCTGCTGGTCGCT
>NW_011228767.1:0-474 GCF_000146605.3 Meleagris gallopavo | reverse complement strand
GTAAAGGAACTGACTGAAGTCATTTACATCTTCCTGACATCTGAACATGATTTTTGTATGGCAATATTGCTGTCAACACTAAACTCCCAACCAGCAGCCCATAACATCAGACTTAATGAAATGAAAATGTTGTCCAAGTTGAGCAGCTGCAGAAAAATACAAAATCACAGCATCGCAGAAATACAGAATTGTAAGGGCTGGAAGGGACCTCCAGAGATCAAGTCCAGCCCCCCTGCAAAGCAGACCCCATACAGGAGGCTGCACAAGTAGGCATCCAGGTGGGTCTTGAATCTCTCCAGAGAAGAAGAATCCACAACCTCCCTGGGCAGCCCTGTTCTGGTGCTCTGTCACCCTCACTGCGAAGAATTTCCTTCACATATTGGTGCAGAACTTCCTATGCTCAAGTTTCTGGCTGTTTCCCCTTCTATCCCCACAGACTGCTGGAAAAGAGGTTGGCCACATCTCTTTGACTCC
>NW_011228766.1:0-393 GCF_000146605.3 Meleagris gallopavo | reverse complement strand
CCCCCGTGTTGTTACAGCTCCCAGATGTTTCTTTATCTTTATTTGCATCTGCAGGGAGGCATTCATTTTGCTGGCGCTTATCAAATCGGTCAGAAGGAAGCAGGCCCTATAAAATAAAAACTCACAGAGCTTTGCTCTGGGCTTCTCACCGTCCTTTGCTGTTGCTGCTGTGCTGCCTCTTTTATTTGAATGTTTTGGGGCTCCGTGAGCTGGGTCTGTGATCGGGGCTCTGTGAGTCACCCAAGCGCTGCAACAAAGGTGAATTTGTTTGAGTGGACATGAAAGGGACATAAATTACACCTCCATCCCTGTGGCATTGGAGCAGCAGGACAGGAGAGGCAGTGCTTGGAGCACGGCGAGGTTCTTACAAGGTCTTCCTTTGGTTCTGTCTTG
>NW_011228765.1:0-406 GCF_000146605.3 Meleagris gallopavo | reverse complement strand
TGCATTAAGAAGAGCGTGTCCAGCAGGTCGAGGGAGGTGATCCCTCCCCTCTACCTCTCGCCCTTGGGTAAGGCCTCATCTGGAGTACTGTGTCCAGTTCTGAGCCTCCCAGTACAAAAAGACAGGGATCTCTTGGAAAGAGTCCAGCGGCGGGCCACAAAGATGGTGAAGGGCCTGGAGCATCTCCCCTATGAAGAAAGGCTAAGTGAACTGGGTCTGTTTAGCCTTGAGAAAAGACGACTGAGAGGGGACCTGATCCAGGTTTATAAATACCTGAGGTGTGGCGGCCATAGCGGTGAGGCCAGTCTCTTTTCAGTGGTACGTGGAGACAGGACGAGGGGAAACGGACATAAGCTGCAGCATAGGAAGTTTCGCACGAATGTGCGTAAGAACTTCTTCCCGGTGA
>NW_011228764.1:0-460 GCF_000146605.3 Meleagris gallopavo | reverse complement strand
AAAACAGAACAGACTGACTGAATACAGCGATTCTAATTTTAAATGTATGGATTATCACTTAAAAAAGAATTAATTCTGTTAAAAAATAAAAGAAGAATTTATTACAGAGACAAAGGAATCTTATGTTTCTTAATAACCAGTTGCAGTGTTTTCATTCATTCAGTTTACTACCTGGAGATACCTGGTTTGGGCAGCACTGCCCTTTACTTTAAGGGATAACACCTTCAGGTATTTGAAAAGAATGTTTTATCTCCTCTCTCCATTTTCACTCTCTGGATTGCACGAAGGTAATTTTTTTTTTTTTTTTTTTTTAAGATATATTTAATTGCTAGCAGACATCCATGGCTCCTCTATCTCCTACCAAATCCAATTGGAAAATGCCTAATCAAGCTAGAACAGATTCATGTCCAAAGAAACAAGTTCTAATAAGCCTATAGTCAACATAGCCTTCAGATGTTCC
>NW_011228763.1:0-673 GCF_000146605.3 Meleagris gallopavo | reverse complement strand
ATGGACTTGTGGCAGTCCAGATGGAGGAGGAGCTCTCTGTCTCCACCTGAATCACCGGGGTGTATTCTGCGTAGCATTCCAGGCTTCCAGATCAGGGCGTAAAGTGCCCTGAGGATAACTGATCTGCCTATTAAAGGCAGATGTAAAGAAGGCGTTGAGGACCTCAGCCTTCTCCTTATCCTCAGTGGTCACATTCCCGCTGCATCAAGTAACAGCATTCAGGAACAGCCTGCTCTCGTGCCTTTAAGATTTCCATCTTGAGGAGCGTCCAGGCTTCCTGAACCCCTTTACCCTTAAGGAGCGACTCCCAAGGGACCCGTGCCACAAGCGTCCTGAACAGGTCAAAGTCTGCCCTCTTGAAGTTCAAGATAGCAGTTTTGCTAGTCACCCTTCTGACATCTCCAAGAATAGAGAATTCTACCATTTCATGGTTGCTCTGCCCAAAACAGTCCCCAACCTTCATATCTCCCACCAGTCCTTCACTGTTAGTGAAGAGCAGGTCTAGCAGGGCACCACCCCTCGAAGGCTCTCCTACCAGCTGCGTAAGGAAGCTATCTTCCACACACTCTAGAAACGTCTTTGACTACTTCCCCTGTGCTGTATTATATGTCACACATATATCAGGGAAATTGAAGTCTCCCACGAGAATGAGTGCTGGTGATCGCACGACTTC
>NW_011228762.1:0-555 GCF_000146605.3 Meleagris gallopavo | reverse complement strand
CCATTTGCTTTCTGAGTTGCAAGAGCACACTCCTAGGTCATGTTAAGTTTTCATCCACCAGCACCCCCAGATCTTTCTCTGCAGGGCTACTCTCAGCGAGTTCTTCTTTCACTCTATATTCACATCTGGGATTACTCCTATTCAAGTGCAACACCTTGCACTTGCTCTTCTGTACAAGTGCAAAACCTCCCAGCTTTGCTAAGTTGAACCTCATGAGGTTCACATGAGCCCACCTTCCTCATCCCCTAAAGAATCAGAGGTCTTTCTCTAGTTTTGTTTTTTCTTTTTTCTTTCTTTTTTTCTTTCTCCTTTCTCTTTTCCATTTGTTTGAGATTAAACTCCTTGGAGCGTCCCATTGAGATTCTTGAAACGGAGTCTTGATCTCACAGATCTAGTTCCTGGGTAGGGGCTATTTTTGTTCATATTAATAATGTATGAAGCAATACCAATATTGACTTCTTCTATTTATAGTAGCTTTAAAGTGGTCTAACAAATACACTGTGGTATTATCTTTAATCTTTATAATTTACCCCAAACAAGCCCTGGTAGTGTGTA
>NW_011228761.1:0-391 GCF_000146605.3 Meleagris gallopavo | reverse complement strand
AAAGTTTATGGTCTGGTTCTGTGGCGAAGCTGCCAAGCTCTCGATGTAGAAAACTGGCGAATGTCAGGCAGTTCTGTGGTGTAGGCTGAAACGTCTGAACATTAAGAAACTGAACTTTGCATTTCTATTTTTAAAGATCTTTTGGTTTGGGGTTGACCCTGCTGTTCTGGGGCGGGATTTTGGGCGCACGGTGCTGGGGATGCTCTGTTCTCAGGTGGCCGTTTGCACAAGCCATGTCTGAGGACAGCTTTCCCCCAAAGGGAGCCGGTTATGTAAAGAAAGATTAGAAAAGCCATTTATTTTCCTTTTTTGGTATAAATAGTGACCCAGATTCCCGCATGCCCGTGGATGGGAGCGTGTGAGCCGGGATTGGGAATGGAAGCAGCAGCAG
>NW_011228760.1:0-553 GCF_000146605.3 Meleagris gallopavo | reverse complement strand
CATACAACATTTCCACCATGGCTATTTCCCTCAATTAATGGATACCTTTTCAGTTGTATCCCACTTTTTCACAGGCTTCAGATTGTCTTTGAAGGGATACCTTTCCTTCATGCTCTAACTAACACTTGTTCCCAGAGGGAGGCAGCTCCATCCAAACATCTACTTATCCCTCTGTCAATAGATGAGTCTTCAGCAATGCCTCCTAGATGGCAAGCTTCGTTACCATTTAGAGACAAGCTGTTGACCTCACTGTGCCAACAGTGAAGTAAGCAGAAAATCAGACTTTTGTTCAGGTGTCATGTAGACTCCTTTCTTGAGCCTTGGAATGCTGTCAACTTCAGAGGTTGACGAGCAGTGATAATAGAAACTCCCTCTTCATCACTCTCCTTTCCATGTCTCTTAGTTTTTCCTGTTGCCTTTCTTGATGCTTATGGTTCTGAGGAGGGTCCCTCGCCTGGATCTTCTTCTACCTTCTCCTCTGCTTCTTTTTTTTCCATTCTAGACGTGAGGACACTTGTTTCCATGTTCTCAAGAACATAATAGTTTTTAATTT
>NW_011228759.1:0-674 GCF_000146605.3 Meleagris gallopavo | reverse complement strand
ATCCACAGCCTCCTTGGGCAACCTGTTCCAGTGTGTCACCTCCCTCTGAGTGAAAAACTTTCCCCTACTATCTAACCTAAACCTCTCCTGTCTTAGTTTAAAGCCATTCCCCCTTGTGCTATCACTATCCACCCTCGTAAACAGACGTAAACGGAGGTCAGGTGCTCCTCTCCCATCCTTTTGACCCCTTCAGTCCAACAGCAATGAATATGGAATTAATTTCCTTTATTCCTATGTAGGCAAGAAATAAAGAATATCTGATAGCACAGAGCAAGAGATTTGAACCTTTGCTTTTACAGCTCCCGTAGCAGTGTCTCTGTTTGTCCTCTCCTCCTCAGCAACACAGTGTTCTCCCTGACGCAGAATCACAGAATTGTAGGGGCTGGAAGGGACCTCTTGAGATGATCGAGTCCAAGCCCTGTGCCAAAGCAGGCTCCGTAGACCAGGTTGCACAGGTTGGCGTCCAGGCAGGTCTTGAACATCTCCAGACAAGGAGACTCCACAGCCTACCTTGGCAGAAGTTCCAGTGCCCTGTCACCCTCACCGTGAAGACGTTCTTCTGCACGTTTGTGCAGAACTTCCTATTTTGGCCGTTTCCCGTTGTCCTATCACCACGCACGGCTGGAAAGAGCTAGGCCTTGTTCCTTTGCCTCCGTCACCTTAGATAGAGACAT
>NW_011228758.1:0-478 GCF_000146605.3 Meleagris gallopavo | reverse complement strand
AGGCAACTTGACAGGTGACTTCACTGCACGCCCCATGCTCTTTGAATCTGCCAGAAGGTCTTCCTGAACAAAGCCACTTTCAGCCTTCTATTCTGACCAGACTGACGAGTGTTGCTCGGCGGAGGGCCAGCTGGTTTGTGAGGCTGCCGTGGACTGCCTTTCTCCTCCACAGCCACGTCCACAGCAGTGGCTGAGCGCAGGCAAGATTTCTCCATGTCCATTGTTAGTCTGTAGGCAGACTTCTTTGAACCAGGCATCTTCTGACCAAGATTTTCCTGGAAGGGAACAGTGGATTTAGGCTTGGTCTTGTCTCAGAAAGTTCCTGCCTCCCTGCAGGCTGATGATCTACACCGATGAGGGCCAGCATCTGCTTCAGCCATGCAGTGAGGGCAGAAGAGAAGAGCTGCCTCAGTGCTCTGTTTGCAAGCAAGCAACATTCCCAGCCGTCGCATGCCAGCGTGCTGTGATAAATCAGCCC
>NW_011228757.1:0-400 GCF_000146605.3 Meleagris gallopavo | reverse complement strand
AGTGATTGGAGTATTTGTCATTTGTTTAATAGGTGTTGTGTGCCTCCCCGGCAGGAGGTAAGGAGTTACCTGAGCTTTTGTAGTACGTGCACCTCTTCCTCCCTTAGTGTAGATCTTTCAGCATATTGAAAAAATAGAGTGACAGTATTGCCAACATGAAAAGTGAAGATACATTATTTGATCTTTTAGAAAAACATGGTGCTCGACCCTCTTTATCAGGTGTGGATTGGGCACGACAGAACTGGTATAACTTGCAGAGTGTCTCGGACCGAATTAGTGTTCTGCAAAAGAATGCTCGTACCCGAGCTGGAAAAGGAAAGTCGTTTATTTGTGCCGTACTCGGGGCTGCTTTTAAAAGCTGCCGTGGAGTTCCGAGATGAAAAGCATTCGGCAGAAACCC
>NW_011228756.1:0-506 GCF_000146605.3 Meleagris gallopavo | reverse complement strand
GTGCCCCTGCTGACAGCTGCGTCAGTCGCAGCGCTCTTACCGGAGTCTCTGGACGTTGGACGCAACACCGGACAGGCGGTACTATCCCCTGCACCACGCCGTGCTGCTCAACGAACTCAGCGCAGCTCTGGAGGACCTGGGGGACTAAAGAACACGTGCCAGCGCTTAGTTGAGCTCCTGAGTCAAGTCCTGGTTCAGGCTGTGCTCCCGTCACGTCCCATCCACTAAGCCCAGCCAGCCTTGGTTGAAGCAAATACAAATGTGCTTGTCCCTTAGGAGCATTAGCCTCACTTTATCCTTCAGCCATCAACTCCCATTACTCGTTTGTCCACTGGTATCAACCTGCCCCTTGCTACGTATGATCTCCCTTTCATCTTTAGACTCCCAGCAGAGGAAGATCTCCCTTACCATCACGACCAGAGTGGAGAAGATGCTCTCCCAGGTCACAGCCAAACACCCTTTCCTTCTCCGTCTCCCGCTCCTTTTGGTTTCTTTTGGGCGGGCCT
>NW_011228755.1:0-596 GCF_000146605.3 Meleagris gallopavo | reverse complement strand
CCCGGGGAGGAGGAAGGGCGCTGGGCCGGGATAAAAGAGGCCTCGGTGGCTGTGAAGTGTCCAGAGACAGCCATGCCCCAGGGGAGAGAGCACATTTTGAGCGGGAACCTACGTCCCTGTGAGGTCCCCCAGAGTACACAGGGAAGTCCTGTGAGTGCTGCAGCACGCTGGGAAGCATCCAGAGCACACTGGGAATCCTCAGCTGGGCCAGTTCTGCAAAGATCCCGTGCGCATCACCTTCATAGAGGAGGCTCGCACCAAGGGAGCCTTCCCAGAAAGGGAAAAGGCGGCAAACCACCACAGCAAGATCTGCTGGGGAAGGGTGGGAGGCCGTGAGGCACGGTGGCTCACACTCCCTGGTCTGTTTCGTCCCTCTGATTATGACTGCTGACTGGTAGTTCAGGCCGGCAGCCATGAAGTCGCTGATTGAAGCCTGTGGGCTGTCAAACGGGACTTTGGGGCACTGGCGTGGTGTCACGGCTCCAGCCCGGTGCAGCCCGGTGCTGTGACTAAGGGGGTGGAGGGACAAACGAACCCGTGAACCAGGAAAGGGGGAAGAGAGGTAGTGAAAAGGTAGGGAGATGGGCCTAACAACA
>NW_011228754.1:0-424 GCF_000146605.3 Meleagris gallopavo | reverse complement strand
TGCGGTCGGGAGGAGAGGCAGTGCTGAGCTGGTGGAACGGTTTCACACGTCAGAGCCTTTGGGTGATGGTGGGCTGGGGATTTTCCCATCACGTGTGGGTTGCGTGTGGATGGAGAGGGACTGGCAGCTGCTTTACCTTTCTTGCCCGGCCAAGACGTGGCAAAAGCCTTTTGGAGGCCCTGCAGGGTTTCCCGGGCGGTGGTTTGGGTGCAAACTCCCGCTGAAACCTGTACAAAAGGAGAAGACGCGGTGTGAGCCAGGGCTCCAGCTGCCCTTTCTGCTGGCTGGGATCAGCTGCTCACAGGCAGATTCTCGCATCGCCTCGGAGCCGTTCTTCCCAGGATCGACTGCGCCCCAATACCAAGGACTGTCCTGGGAAACGGGGTCACCCAGGCCACGGTGGGATGAAAAATGTCCCCTAAAA
>NW_011228753.1:0-485 GCF_000146605.3 Meleagris gallopavo | reverse complement strand
CGTGACTGCAGCGGTGAATTCCCTCGGAACTCTGGGACTCATCTCGTCACGGACCAAAGACTCGTGGATGTTTGGGTCCGTCAGGTGGTCCAGAACCTGATCTCCCATTCCATGAGAAAAGCAATGGCAGTCCCCACCTCACCAAACCAAAGAAGAGGGCTGTGCATAATGAGCAGTTCTCAGACAAGATGGAAGCCAAAAATGGTGTTGGGGTATCTGAGCCTTCTCTGGTGGTAAGCAACATGGTGCACAGAGTGCAGCCATGTGCTCTGAGCAAGGAGCACAGGTTTGTGCAAGAGGTACGGATGCAGGGCAGTGCCTTCATGACTGTATTGTGTCCAACAGGTGGCAGCAGAGCTGCGGTGCTCCCAAGTGCCGTAACAACTGCACGGAGAGATGTGTTGGTCTTGGTGGAAACAGCAAGGAACTGGAATGTGCATTTCCCGGCATGCCCCGGAACCTCACTTTGCTGACTGGTCATTGTC
>NW_011228752.1:0-476 GCF_000146605.3 Meleagris gallopavo | reverse complement strand
GAATGTTGAGACAACAAGTGGCATATATCAAACAAATACGATCTGTTCCCTTGAGATATATTTAGAGCAGATTTTCTTCTGACATCTGAATCGCTTAATTTCCCTGTCATTTTCACTATGACAGGAGGAAGATGCTTTCTGCTGGTGTAGTAGAAAGAGGTGATGCCATTTCTAAAAGGCATTCTCAAAACAGCAGTAGTTGGTCACCTTTGTGCTGTGATTCAGCCTCTTTCCCAAATGTATTTTGTTTCAGAACAAAGATGTAAATGATGTTCTATCTCTTAAGTCAGTATTTCTTCATACAAAACAGAGAGTATAAACTTCCTCTGGCCATTAGTAGAATATCTTGGGGACTTCCCAAAGCAGCTTACAAAGGAGAAATTGCACAAATATTTCATTTTTTTTCATTGCATTTAATCAGAAGCATTATTAGTCAATGTTCATGTTTTCTGCAGTTCCCTTGAGCAAACAGGTGT
>NW_011228751.1:0-462 GCF_000146605.3 Meleagris gallopavo | reverse complement strand
ATTTTTTTTTTTAATATTACAGACAAACAAATACATTACAAGTGCACAAAGAAGGAGATAACAAGCAATAGGGAAAATCCCTCTTTTTGCTCTGTTCTTCCAAAAAGCAAACCCCTTTTCTTGGTGACAACCTGCAGCTGCAAAATTTTCATTGAATGGGCTGTGAGAGGTTATCACCAAGTTTTTGAGGGGGAGAATTATACACAGATGAGAGGAGCACAAGGATGAGTAAACCGAAAGAAGAGTCTAAGCATTCAGAGGACATAGGCTGGCGCAAGCAGGAGAAGCCTTTGCTGATAGGAGCTGGCTGTGTTTGGGAACTTACCCCCTGTGCAGACTTTGTTGAAGTCAGGGCAGCACTCCTTGTAGTGTTGGCAGCTATAATCACAGTGGCAGACATGCTCTCTAGAATACCCTTCCCCACATCTCCCTGTACAGCTCCATAAATCTAAAATCACACAA
>NW_011228750.1:0-762 GCF_000146605.3 Meleagris gallopavo | reverse complement strand
ACGGCATCCCAGTGTGAATGAAGGTCAGTGCAGGAGCAGCTGCTGATGGGAGGAAGGAAATGCAGGCTAATGGACTCTGAAGCATCTCCCAGTACGGTACCAGAGGAGGCAGTAGTGATGTTGGGGGGCAGTTGCAGAAGAACACGAGGAGCTCCTCAGCAGGAAGCCACAAACCCTGCAGAAAGCTGCAGGAGACTCAGAGCACGTATGGGTGCCCAGGAGGAAATGCAGGCCCAGAGTTTGAGCAGCACCGGCCTTGGAGTGCTGCAGCCCAAGAACAAAGCTATTCTGCCTTTGCCAAGATGGCTTTTCAAGATGGACTTGTCTGTTCTCACAAAAACCAGGGGGCTGACCCATCCAAATGCTTGCTGATTGCTTGGAAGCCCAAATCCAAGCCTAGGGGCAACATCTCCTGGGTGTGATCATGCGGTGCCTGAGCGAGAGGATGACCCAGGCTGGTTACACAAGAGTCATCTTAATTTCTCTGTTTTGTTACTTCAGAAAACGCCATTGGGTGGCCCTCATGTTGTTTTCTTAAAATATGGTACCAGCCCTGGTGACTTTGGGCCAGAGCCCAAAAGGCTGGATCCAGTCCAGGAGCTTAAAGTCACAGCCCCAGTTAGAGAGGCTGGCACACGTCCCAGGGCCTAAAGATGCTGCCAGAGAAGCCAGGAGTGGCCCTGGGGTTTAAAAACACAGCCAGAGAGACTGGCACTGGCCATGGGACCTGAGTGGCCAGCACTGACCCTGGGGATTAAAGCC
>NW_011228749.1:0-446 GCF_000146605.3 Meleagris gallopavo | reverse complement strand
GGGGGATTGCCAAATGCTGCTGCAAACAATGTGGGGGCAGAAGAGCCTGGCACGGGAGGTATCTTTATGCCAATCTGCACACCTGCACAGCAGGCCCTGCTGCCCCTGCTTCACCCCTCCGTGGGAACTGCCCCTGCTGGAGTCTCTTCTGGCCGCAGTGAGCCAGGGCGATTCCCCTCCATCTGCCCGTGCCCTGCTGCTGCCCATCCCCACGGCAATTCACGGCCCTGGGCAGCGCAGGCGAGCTGGGAAACGCCCTCTGCATCCCGCTGCACAAAGAACTGCAGGCACAGAGGAGGTCTGGGGCTGGTGGTGGCAGCTGAGGGACACCATGGGCCATCTGTGGTGCCCCCATCCTGCCCCGGAGGTGGGCGTGGGGAGCTGGGGAGCTTTGACACAGCACAAAAGACTGCAGACAGAGGGACACAGCAAAAGGAACACAAAGC
>NW_011228748.1:0-482 GCF_000146605.3 Meleagris gallopavo | reverse complement strand
AATATTTTCTAGATCTCAGCTTATGTGACTGAATTTCATACTCAGTCTCATGGGGTCCCTTCGGGTTGTCTCGATTGAGTGAGATAATTTTTCTAGTGAGTAAATTTCTGGCTTTTCCCTTCCTTAGATAACACAGTCTCTGAAGAATTCTCCCTGACTCTGCCTGAAGAAACACTGGAGGGATCTGGCCGAGCCACTTTCTCTGTGATTGGTGATAAAGGCTTTCCTTGCTCTTGGGTCCTAGTGGGAAAAGATTGCACAGTGCTTTGGCCTTAATATGGCACCAATCCAGTTCCTCATAAGATAAACTGAAGAGTGTAATGATGGCCTTAGAAATATGTATCAAGTAATCTTTTTCAGCAATTATTCCTCTCGTATGGAAGGATCTTATGTGATCCCCAGGTGTCTGGAGAAGAAGGATCAAAACATGATATCTCCTCTTGATGTCTCTCAATCATCCACCTAAAGCAACCAATAACATC
>NW_011228747.1:0-425 GCF_000146605.3 Meleagris gallopavo | reverse complement strand
ATGCAGATGCCTTGTTAGAGCGCGTTTTCCCTTCCACTCTTTTCCTCTCTCAATGCAGATGTGTAGCAGTGGAGAGCCTCACTGGGACGAATTGTGGCTCCAAGTAAAGCAGAGACATAGTATTCAGAGCTAGTCGAGTGCATCTGCATGTAGCCAAGGCGAAGGTGCAAACCGCTCCTTTCCGATGTGTGCACAGGAGCCCGCTCACTCGTCGGAGAAAAGCAGCCGGCTGAAGTGCCTCGTTCTCGGCAAGCGAGAAACGCGAGACCGCTGCTGACGGCTGAAAGCGGCATTCGGGGAGAAGCGCGAATTCTCGGCAAGCGAGAAACAGGAGACCGCTGCTGACGGCAGAAAGCGGCGTTCGGGGAGAAGCGCGATTTCTCGCCAGCTACGGCAAAGTCTCCGGAGCGGTTCAGCGCGAATGC
>NW_011228746.1:0-422 GCF_000146605.3 Meleagris gallopavo | reverse complement strand
GTGCTTCCTTCTCATGAGGCATCCCATGCAATTATTAGCCCTTTGACTAAGGAACTCCATGAAACAAATAGGGTATAGAAAAAAAAGAAAGGAAAATAAAAAAAAAATAAAATGAAATAACAGGTCCACCCTGACATAATGAAGTGTTTCTATTTTAGTTCCAGCTTTCACAAAGAACTAAACTTCATCCATTATCTGTGAAATTTGTTGTGTGATTTATCAGAGCTCTCCCCTTTGGCTTAATAATTTTTCTAACAACTGAAATATATGCAAGTCTTGTTATATATTTTTATAATACTGAGTATTCTGAATTACAGTGAAATCAGTCTTCTGTTGAACATATGTAATAAAAAGGTACTCTTAATTGAGAGCTATGCTCTCTAAGACACTCTGAAGAGTGGACGGATCCTGGCCTTGGAAGA
>NW_011228745.1:0-461 GCF_000146605.3 Meleagris gallopavo | reverse complement strand
TAGTATTTCAGGAGGATTCTCCTTCTGCCAGGTCTTGATTATTCGTAGATCTAGATCAGTGTGAATCTCAAAAAATCTGTGCAATCTTACAGATTGATGATGCTGTCTGTATATGAGGGAACATGAGCTGATGGAATGAAGAACCAGGTTTGAAGCTAGGTTTCTCTTTCTAATGCAGCTAGAGTAAGGCCATGTGCTACAGCTAGGCTGAACCAACATCTTATTTAGTTACCCTCTTTCACACGTGATTGACAGCTGTAGGGTCACAACTGAGCTACTTCAACTCACTGATCTAGCCAAAGCTTATGTTTAAAGTGTTTTTTTCTTCGAAGTTGTGTCAACTGATGGGAAGATCTAATGAGCATCAGAAGTGAAGTGAATGCTGGGAGGAATCTGTGAGGGCAGATTGAGTCGGCAAGAGAACAGTGTCTCCTATGGAGAAGGACTTGGTGGTCCTGATG
>NW_011228744.1:0-563 GCF_000146605.3 Meleagris gallopavo | reverse complement strand
CCCTTCTCTGGACCTGCTCCAAAAGCTCCTCATCATTCCAGTGCTGGAGCCCCAGGCCTGGACGCAGTGCTGCACATGGGGCCGCACCAGAGCCGAGTCGAGGGGGACAATCACCTCCCTCTCCCTGCTGGTCGCTCCTCTTTGAATGCAGCCCAGGATACAGTTGGCCTTCTGGGCTGCAAGTGCACACTACTGGCTTATGTCCAGCTCTTTGTCCACCAGGATCCCCGAGTCCTCCGCAGGGCTGCTCCCAAGGGCTTCTACGCCCACTTTGTACAAGCATCTGGGTTTCCCCTTCATCAGGGACATCAACAGTGGGGTTAAGTGCACCCTAAGGACAGCAAGCTGTGGGGTGCAGTGACACAGCAGAGGGACGGGATGCCATCCACAGAGACCTCAACAGGCTGAGCAGTGGGCACAAATCCAAGTGCAGGGTCAGTAGCTGGGATGAGGGAACAGCCACCACCAAAACATGCTAGGGGATGAAAGGACTGAGCGTAGTCCTGCTCCATAAGGCCTGGGAGTACTGGTGGGTGGGAGCTGGACACAAGCCAGCAGTGGGC
>NW_011228743.1:0-430 GCF_000146605.3 Meleagris gallopavo | reverse complement strand
ATTTAATTGGTCCCCAAAAAAGTAAAACTTCTCTTGCCAGTAGCTCCTACAGCCATTTACAAAATCATCTACGGGTAATAATTCTTGATGCAGCACAGATAAGAGGCACCCCGAATCATAAATAAACCTCTTTGCCCTGCTTCCCAGCTGCTTTCGGTCCAGTGGGGTGGAACTCTCCCTGAGCCCTTCCAGGCTCCCCCTCACCTCTTCTTCTAGGGAAGGACATCCCTGTTACACCTCGCTCAACTTTGCCTTCCTCAGCCTGTGGTTTTCCCAAAACCCTTTTCGCTTCCCAGACTTTCATCGTTGCTGAAATACAATGTCAGTCATTTCAGTTTCACCCCCTCCCCTCCCCAGGATTCCGGAGCTCACACTGGATATCGGTTTCCCGAGCTCTGCAGATGACGGCTGTTCTCGCTTTCAACGTCCC
>NW_011228742.1:0-499 GCF_000146605.3 Meleagris gallopavo | reverse complement strand
GCTGCAGCACTCACAGGACTTCCCTGTGTACTCTGGGGGACCTCACAGGGACGTAGGTTCCCGCTCAAAATGTGCTCTCTCCCCTGGGGCATGGCTGTCTCTGGACACTTCACAGCCACCGAGGCCTCTTTTATCCCGGCCCAGCGCCCTTCCTCCTCCCCGGGAACATGCCCCCAATCCCCGTACAGCAGCACTCTCCTGCACCAATGCCTTTTAGTGCTGCCACTGTCCCAAACCCACTGCTACCATACTGACACAGGCTGTAGGAATGATGATTTTATTAATTTTATGACTGCTAGAAAATGATGGTGATGGAGGTGATGATCTGGGAGAGGTTGGTGTCCACCCAGTTGTTGTCATCTTGTTGTTGTTGTCAAGATGTTGTTGTCATCGCAGGTGCCTTCAGCGCCACCTTTGGCCACCATTTGACACACAGGCTGCCAGATGGACAGAAGCGCTTTGTGGAAATCACTCTGTTCCCGTGGAAGCTGAGGCCGTT
>NW_011228741.1:0-578 GCF_000146605.3 Meleagris gallopavo | reverse complement strand
ACTGGAATGTGTGCTTGAGAGTCACTTCCAGGATGATCTGCTCCATGATCCGTGACCAGCCCAGAGGTGAGACTGACATGCCTGGTAGTTCCCCGCGTCACACTTTCTATCCTTCCTAAGAGGTGTGCTGTCACCTTTTTCTCCTCAGCAGGGACTTGACCTGACTGCCTCGACTTCTGAAATACCATGGAGAGTGGCTCGGTGACTGCAGCGGTGAATTCCCTCGGAACTCTGGGACTCATCTCGTCAGGACCCAAAGACTCCTGGATGTTTTGGGGTCCCTCAGGTGGTCCAGAACCTGATCTGCCATGGCAGTGTGGGATGGGAAGGGGTGTGTGGGACTGAGGAAGCAATGGCAGTCCCCACCTCACCAAAGCAAAGCAAAGATGAGGGCTGTGCATAATGAGCAGTTCTCAGACAAGATGGAAGCAAAAATGGTGTTGGGTAGCTGAGCCTTCTCTGGTGGTAAGCAACATGGTGCACAGAGTGCAGCCATGTGCTCCGAGCAAGGAGCACAGGTTTGTGCAAGAGGCCCGGATGCACGGGCAGTGCCTTCATGACTGTATTGTGTCCAACAG
>NW_011228740.1:0-615 GCF_000146605.3 Meleagris gallopavo | reverse complement strand
AGTCTAGTTAGGGTGACCTGGAATGGCAGCAGATACAACAGATTTAAATCATAAGCTACCAAGGAAGACACTAAAATACACATATTATGGGTTTCATACCTACCAGTATTTTTTCTTGTTGGAGCTGATGTCTGCATCAAATATATTTTCCTGTACTAGATGACCATGCAGAGAAAGTATCCATCCAAGGGATGTGGCTGGCATGAAAATAGAACAAAGTAGGCATGATGTGATAAAGCAGCTTGTTTTACTTCCTGCAGTCTGCCTGTGCTGGCTCTGTGAATCAGCAGTTCACAAAGTAGGCTCATGGGATGTATCCTGGGATAAAGGAGAACCTGATCTCCACAGAAGCCCTGCACAGGACTTCGGATTGTGTCCTGTGAGAAAGGCTGAAGGTTCAGTGAGTATGCAGGTAGCCTCACCAACACAAATGAGGGAGAGAAAGTGTTTGGGTTTGGATTGAATGTGAGATGGGGGACTGAACAGGCAAACACTATATAAATTCCCTGGTGCTCTGGTGAAGAAGTTTATACTCAGCATCTGTATTGTCCTTTCTCCATGATGCTTCCAGGACTCCCCATGGACCAGGAAACAAATTAGTGTTTTCCAGACAGG
>NW_011228739.1:0-497 GCF_000146605.3 Meleagris gallopavo | reverse complement strand
AATTCTGTGAATAGTTACAGGCAAAGCTGAAACAACAGTCAAAGTAGTCTGTTGCACCTTTCTTCCAAAATTTCAGACCTCAAGTACTATGGACTAATGCTTTCCACACTGGATATCTGTATCAGACTGAACTTCTTGGGAAACTTCAGTTAGAGTGACTCATCTGGCTAAATGTTCCAATATAGAGTGTCTTCCTTTAATGGAAAAACCAGCTGACAGAAGGATTTGGATTATTTTCTTCCCTTTCTCAAAAAAATTCCTCTGCTGTGTTGCCCCACACAGTAATGTCATTGATGTATTGCAGGTGTTCAGGAGCTTCCCCCCTATTCCAGTGCAGTCTGGATCAGCCCATGACAAATGGTACGGCTGTGTTTCCACCCCTGGAGCAGTCAATTCCAGATGTGCTAGATGCTCCTTTAAGTAAAAGCAAACTGTGGCCTGCACTCTGCTATCAGAGGGATGGAGAAAAATGCATTGGCTATGTCAGCTGTGGCATA
>NW_011228738.1:0-451 GCF_000146605.3 Meleagris gallopavo | reverse complement strand
TCCCACATTGCTCAAGTTAGCGGAGGTTTTTATAAATGTGAGTGATTTGAAATGGGAAAGCACTTCCATTTGTGTGCAGGTTACTTTAGGTATGCCTGCACCATGTACATTTATAAACAGTGTATGGACACAGACACATAAAAAAAAAGTAACATTCACATTATATTTGTGTATTATTATTATTACCTGAAGGGATTCCTTTTTTTTAATTACTTTTTGCCTGGAATCTGCTTTGATTTATTGATCTGTAATGAAATGTTGGGTCCTGTCTGAATGAATTGACAGCGCACAGTGGTATGAATAAATGTTTTTTATAAACAGTGGGAACTTCTCATGATGACAAGGAGAAAATTAAAATCAGAAATGATAAACAGTGGTTGCAGTGTGGTGTTTCATCATGCCTTTGTGTGCCACTCAGCTTCAAGAGAGAGCAAATCACTTAGACTTAATA
>NW_011228737.1:0-388 GCF_000146605.3 Meleagris gallopavo | reverse complement strand
ACTGAGACTTCTGTTCTTTTCAGATTTTTCTGGACACTCATAAATTTTACATTAATATTTTATAATGTTTTCCCTAAATTCTTTGTTTTTTTAACAGTGGTCTTTTTTCCTTTTTTTTCTTTTTTCTCTCCAGGCTATGCCAGTTATCTCAGAAAAAGGAGAAGGCTGGTGAGTAAATGTTTGCTATTTCTTAATACAAATACATCCTTGTATTTGCTTACTGAAATATAGCATTTTGTGACTAACTGGGAAAATAATGTCTTTATGAGATTTTGAATGTACAGGTTTAGAAATCTGTTGAATGTGTGTGTTATTTATTGTTTCATGAGTGGGGTATTTCTCTTTCTGAAAAGCATTCAGACTTCTGTGAGATATCACAGAGATATAA
>NW_011228736.1:0-521 GCF_000146605.3 Meleagris gallopavo | reverse complement strand
GACTGTATTGTGTCCAACAGGTGGCAGCAGAGCTGCGGTGCTCCCAAGTCGACCGTAACAACTGCCCGGAGAGATGTGTTGGTCCTCTGTGGAAACAGACAAGGAAGTGGAATGTGCATTTCCCGGCATGCCCCGGAACCTCACTTTGCTGACTGGTCATTGTCTGCCCAGCAGGTAAGGGCGATGCACACCCGCCAGCGTTTACCCATTCCAGAGCCCGGCACAATAGGGTTCCCCCAGAGCTCTGAATTGCGCTTCATGGTGCCCAGAAGGCTGCCTATCCTCTTTGTTCTGTGTCTTGCTTGTCTCTGGTCTTGCACTGTTTTCACTATTACATTCTCTTGTCCTCCGATTTTTGTGTTCCTTGCCCCATTCTGTTGGCCTAATGACCCCTTGGCTTTGTGTTGCCACATTCATGTCGGCATTCAGTTTTGGCGTTCCCTGCCGTATTGTCTGGGCCGTCATCCTTGGCATTTCCTTCCATGTTCTCTTGGCCCTTGCCTTTGCCTGGGCATTCCCTT
>NW_011228735.1:0-490 GCF_000146605.3 Meleagris gallopavo | reverse complement strand
AACCGAGCCGTCCTGCAAAGTCAGCATTGCAGTGGGTGGGACGTTGTCTGGCTGCTCTACTTATTGTGGATGGAATTTTAGGCATAGTGTCGTTTCTGTTACTCCTTGTTTTTTATGATACATATTAAAAGCTTTGTGTTCCTTTTGCTGTGTCCCTCTGTCTGCAGTCATTTGTGCTGTGTCAAAGCTCCCCAGCTCCCCACGCCCACCTCCGGGGCAGGATGGGGCACCACAGATGGCCCATGGTGTCCCTCAGCTGCCACCTCCAGCCCCAGACCTCCTCTGTGCCTGCAGTTCTTTGTGCAGCGGGATGCAGAGGGCGTTTCACAGCTCGCCTGCGCTGCCCAGGGCCGTGAATTGCCGTGGGGATGGGCAGCAGCAGGGCACGGGCAGATGGAGGGGAATCGCCCTGGCTCACTGCGGCCAGAAGAGACTCCAGCAGGGGCAGTTCCCACGGAGGGGTGAAGCAGGGGCAGCAGGGCCTGCTGTG
>NW_011228734.1:0-302 GCF_000146605.3 Meleagris gallopavo | reverse complement strand
ATTTCATGCACTAAAAAAAAAAAAAAAGTCAACAATTATGAAGTGAGTTTCAATTGGAAAAATAAACTGGGGCAATGTGTTTTTGAAAATCCCATTCTCAGCAACCAGTAAGTGAAAAAGATTTAAAACTGACTTCTATAAGTTACGTTTACTGGCAATAAAATTATATTGTCAATACCTAATTAAATAGCAAGAGTAATGGGAACATATGTGTAACATGCAAGCTAGATAAGAATTAGATATGTCTATGCAGTGAAAAGATACAGACTTTTCCAGCCTTTATTTACTTCAGTGTGTAAAGT
>NW_011228733.1:0-424 GCF_000146605.3 Meleagris gallopavo | reverse complement strand
ATGGATTTAAAGCTCAACTCTATATACTGAAGTGTGGAAGCAGCTAGAGGCATTGAAGAGGCATAGAAGCTCCAGAAGTGTAGTAATGTTTTTTTTTTCCTGAAAGATTGCAATGCTTTCAGAAGTTGCTATTTTTTTTTAATTTATTTATCTGTTCCTTAAAGAATGGAGCACGATCAGTTCTGAGGATATCTGTATAACTCTCTAGCCAATACAACTCAAAGTAAACTATTCACTGGGGTATTTCATCAAAGTCGTTCTATGTGACAGTTGTCTTAGGAAGAACTGAATTTGAATTTCTCAAAATGAATGTTTTTTTCCTAATATATCACTGCTATAAGTTTCTGTATTTATGTTTCATGTTAGCCTGTCTTGAATGCGTGAAGACTGTTTTAGTGTTATAGCTTTTTTCACCAGTCAAGAA
>NW_011228732.1:0-540 GCF_000146605.3 Meleagris gallopavo | reverse complement strand
ACGGAAGGGCTGGAGCCTGGCTGCACCTCTCTCAGAGCTCATGCAAGGGCTGACTGCAGCTGGGAAGGATCTCCTTCTGGAGGTCCCTCCTTGGTGATGCTTTTTCCTCTGCACCTGGAATCTTCTGATATGGGGAGCAATCTTCTTCCCTTCCTTTATAGTACCTCTCTGCTGTGCCAGTCCTCCCATCATCACACCTCCGTTGTAACGCCTTTCCTAGTCACAGAATCACAGAATGGCCCGGTTGGAAGGGACCTCAAGAATCATTTCTTGCAATACCAATTCTTAAAAGCAGTTTTACAATGGAGTATGAAATCTAATCCACTTACAGGATGGAGTTGCTCGAGAATACTAGAGTTTGCAGATTCAAAATCAAGCCTAGAATGCCAGACCTGAAGAATTTTCAGGAAATACGACAATGAAAGATAACATTAAATAAATAAATAACCCAATACAGCCACGTTATTTAAATTGGCCTTGAAAGCTACCAGTGTCTAACTACTGTTATTTTAGAGTTGTGCCCCTCTCTAGCAGCCACCA
>NW_011228731.1:0-486 GCF_000146605.3 Meleagris gallopavo | reverse complement strand
GTGACGCCAGATCGGATTCTGTCGCTACTATGACTTCACGGCCATCTCGATGCCCGTACCAAGAAAGAGAGCTTTAGGGCAGCTTTCAGTGACACCAATAGAGTTGCAAGGATTCTCTCTCTCTTGAAAAGCAGGAGAGCTCATCTGCAGCTCACTCTGCTGGATCAAGTCAGGGAACAAAGACCAATCAGAGCTTCAGAGCTTCATACTCTACCTCCATCCGTGCCGGGTCAGGCCCACGGCTGATCTCACTGCACGCGATGCCCATCACAGCAGGCACAACCAGCTGGAACTGAAAAGAAACACACTTATATTTTCTCTGTTCACACACCACAGCACTGAGAGACTTCTTCAGAACTACCCTTGGCTACCCTCTGGCATAGGCAGGTGTTCTAGAAGCAACCAGTTTGTTCAGTCAGTTCAAATGTGACAGCCTATTAGGCAGCATTTTACCAAGTGCTGTCCCTCTGCTAGCAGATGGGGACT
>NW_011228730.1:0-376 GCF_000146605.3 Meleagris gallopavo | reverse complement strand
GGTAGGTCCCCCTGGTTGGCTGCCTATTGGCCTGGCCGGGCTCCCAGGCCGGCTGGGACGCTTCTGGCCTGGCTGGACTACCCAGCCAGGTCCCTGGCAGGTCCCCCAACCGGCACGGAGGCGTTGGGCCTGGCAGGGCTACCCGGGCCGGCCTGAGTCCAGGTCTGAGCCCAGCCTGCGCACGGAGCCTCAAGGCAGACCAACCAGGCTGCCACTTCTGGCACGGTAGCCACGAGGGATCTGCTCTGGCAGGGCTACCGGGGCCGGCCAGCCAGCCGGCCTTCGGCCTTTCAGTGCCTTCCTGACCGGCCGGCCGGCTCCTAGCCTGGCAGGGCCCCGGCCGGCCTGGAGGGCTCTGGAGATGCAGAGCCACGTG
>NW_011228729.1:0-580 GCF_000146605.3 Meleagris gallopavo | reverse complement strand
GCTGTGAACACAATTGTATGCTGATGACCAGCAGTTTCCTAAATCACAGGAAAGTCTCATTTCCATTAAATCTTATCGTTCCCAAGCTTTATATTCCCACAAAACAATTTTCAAAAAGAAAGAAATTATAAAAAAAAAATACCTCCAAAAACCAACAAAACCGCTGTGATTTAATAGTTTAAAACAAAGCTGGTTTGCTGAGGTCCAGAGATATTTGATGGAGACAAAGTCTGAATTTCAGCTTCAGTACAGAGAAAATGCTCAAGGAAGTAATGATACTGACGTGCAGCTGTTGGGCTTCAGTTTACAGATTGAACTGTCTAATAAGAATTCTAAAATCTACCCAAGTAAAATCTAACTGATCCAAATTGATACAAAACATTTCAATGTGTCTAATCAAGACTTCAGGAATAAATAATTTTATAAACAGTGTCGTCATATTTCTAGGTAAAATGAAGTTGTTTTCTTGCTTCACATGGCTTGTGTCTGATAAAGTAACTTTGATTTTTAATTGCTGCATCTGAGTAGTTAAGTTTTTAAACTTCGACATTTAATCTTATTAGCACTGATGTACTTTAAA
>NW_011228728.1:0-386 GCF_000146605.3 Meleagris gallopavo | reverse complement strand
TTAACTCAGCTGGTGGGTGTTCTGCGTGGGATGTCTAAGAGAAAGTCAGAGGCCAAGTAGCCATCTCTCTTATTTCTGTGCATTTGACAGTTGTGACGAGCAGAGTAGTTTTTGGGTCTTTTTGGCTTTCTGATAGTCCGTGTTTGGTTTGGTTGGCGGTGGTTGCGGTAGCTCATGGCAATCCCATTTGCTTAATGCAAGAAAGGAGATACCTGAGAAACAGGAGAGTCTTGAGTGCAAAGAGGGACTGATGGCAGTGCTCTATGGAAGGAATAGAAAGGCCGACAGTGGCCGTTGGTGGCTGTGCAGCGATATGAGCCTGTGTCTAAATGGTGGTACTTAAAGCTGTGTGAAGTCCCTGGAGAGGCCGAACAGTGGTGAAGGTG
>NW_011228727.1:0-393 GCF_000146605.3 Meleagris gallopavo | reverse complement strand
AGCAATAAATGTATTCATAAAATTTAAGATACTGACATGATATTTTCTCTCCATGTTCAGTTACAAGTTTAAAATTACTTTAAATAAAATATTTCTCCACTCAGAAGAGAGAGTTTTCTAACAAAATCATCTGCCTGTAAACTCCCTATGAAACATGTTCTCAGATTTCCTTGTAACATTAATCCTGCAGAGGGAATTCAGATGTCCTGTTGATAAAAAATAGCAGACAATGACAACTAAGTGATGATTTTTTTCAAGTCCTTTCTAACCAACCTGATTTGAGAAGATTCCGAAGTGCATTTCCAGTTTTAAACATCTTTATATACCATTTATATGCCATTATATACCACTATATACCACTGACACTCCGAAGTAATTCTGCTACCCATGTCC
>NW_011228726.1:0-406 GCF_000146605.3 Meleagris gallopavo | reverse complement strand
TTAGTTTCCAGCCAGTGGCTGATGCTTGAGATTCCTCCAAGTATGACCATCCTTTGTAGTCACTGCTGTGTTACCCAACATATTGGAATTATCAGCTTTGATTATGGACGTATGGATTTATGTGTTGCTGAAACAACATTTTATAGGCAAAGGCAGTATGTTTCTTGCATTTTATAGTGGTCTTTTGCTAGCAGGTTCTCTCAGCTCATAGCTCTTTTTTTTAATAGTCTCATATAGGGGTAATCAACCAAATGCTGTTCTATTGTGTGATGTTGTTTTTTTTCCCTCAGAAGCACAAGTTGCCCTACTTACCCAATGCAACTCATTGTACTATACGGTAATGTGCCTTTCCAAGGGCATCTGCTAATTCCAGATGATAAGCTGAGAGGGGCTGTAGTAGATGTGG
>NW_011228725.1:0-492 GCF_000146605.3 Meleagris gallopavo | reverse complement strand
GGGGACAGAAATGTATTTCGGATAGAATGAGCCACATATTTGTGAGGAAACGGGTGTTTCTGAGGGAAACTGCCATCTACTTTGACACAGGTGGTGGTTCTGCAATAAAATGCCCCAAAGTCTGGGAGTAAGCGTCATAATGAGGAATGTAATGGAGTCGATTCTAGTTGAAAAGTTGTAATTTTTTGACTTAAATCTGTTACTTCTGCATGGTAATGTGATATTGCTGATTTAAGTGCTATTGGTGATTGTAAGGTAGAGGTCATCACACGGAAACGCACACGGAAACGTACTGCCAGACTAAATCAAATGCTATGCACTTCGGACGCAGCACAGCGTGCGGGATTCTGCCACTGCACATAGCGACTAAAGTTCCAGTTTAAAGCCGCTGAGAAATCGGTGTAGCGCTACATCGCGAATGCCGCTTTCTAGCCCTGAGAGCGAAGGCGTGCTATTCCGAAGCCGAGAAGGTGCGAATTCAGCCTGCTGCAT
>NW_011228724.1:0-626 GCF_000146605.3 Meleagris gallopavo | reverse complement strand
AAATCTGTGCCCAGGTCTGCTCAGTAAGTAACCGCTCAACAGTATGAAATCTACAAAGGGGAAATGGTGTCACCATGATTTCATGCAAATCATAAATATTTCTGCCAGCATTTAAGAAGAAACTAACATTACATTTTTATCCGCCTGGTACAAGTCTCCACACAAATCCTCTTAGTTTATAATAAATGGAGCTGGACGGTTTCATGCACAAAGCACATGAACACAGCTATATCGCCTGAATAAATTCCACTTCAATGCAACTGAACTGGTAATGCAAACAAAGTGCATTGGACCAGTCAGGTGTAGGAAAAAAGAGCAAAGAGATCCTCACTGTGTGCAATTTTCCTTTTGAAACAAAATGAATGAAAGCAAGCAGAGGTTAATCATTCCACACACCTCAGACGAAAGGTGATATAGGTGAAGGCGAGAAGTCCTTCTGGGAGCTTAGGGTTTTTAGCACACAAATTTTGCGGAATTCTGAATTCAGTCAGCATCTCCCACATCCCAGATTATCGGGGAACCCTACAGACCCTCCTGCATGTGTAATGAATAAATAAATATTGTGAACAGCAGAAGCCACATTTTCTGAGTGAAGTCTGTCTGCACAGACACACCATATGAATGAA
>NW_011228723.1:0-391 GCF_000146605.3 Meleagris gallopavo | reverse complement strand
TTCTGGGAGAGAATGCGTTCTTTTGTAAGCCAACGGTGTACTTTGGGGGAAGAAGTGGCTGTTTTGGGAGAAAGTGTCCTAGTTTGGGGAGAAACTGACATACGTGCGGGGTGTGGTGTAGTAGATTAGGGGGAATTGGGAGGTATTCCTAAGAGAACTGTCATTTCTGGGTGAAAAGGTCTTATGTGGGGGGGAAAAGGTGAGGAATGTGTGAGAAAGCTGGTGTTTCTGGGAGTAAATGCCATCTTTTGGGGGCTAGAAATGGTCTTTCTGGTGGGATGTGCCACATCTTTGTGAGGCAATCGGTGTTTGTGAGGGCCAATGGCATATATTCTGGATCGAAATGGTCTTTCCGCAGTAAAAATGCCAAAAGTCTGGGAGTAAGTGTCAT
>NW_011228722.1:0-471 GCF_000146605.3 Meleagris gallopavo | reverse complement strand
GGATTCAACGTTATCGTCCCCAGCCACAATCTCAGTAGCATAAAAGCATTCCCTAACGTAGAGAGCCCACACCGCCACCCCGTCTTCCTTGCCTGTCCTTCCTGAAGAGTTTGTAGCCATCCATTGCAGCGCTCCAGTCATGGGAGCAATCTCACCACGTTTCCGTTACGGCAACTAGGTCATAGTTTGCCTGCTGCACAATGGCTTCCAACTCTTCTTGCTTGTTGCCCATGCTGCGTGCATTAGTGTAGACGCACCTCAGCTGAGCCCCTCGCCTCTCACCTAATCCCAACACCACTTCCCCAGGCTGATCTCTAGTAGGCCTGGCTTTATCCCCTTCCCCCTTCCTATCTAGTTTAAAGCTCTCTCTACAAGTCCCGCCAGCTCCTGGGCAAGTATCCGTCTCCCTTTTTGGAGACAGGCAATTCCCATCAGCAGACCTCAGGCCAGGTGCCGAGTAGACTGCCCCGT
>NW_011228721.1:0-512 GCF_000146605.3 Meleagris gallopavo | reverse complement strand
GATTGAGAGTAATTTAGGACAGCTTTGTCTTACCTTCGAAATTAGTGAAGTCATGTTTGCTATGTTTGTTAAGAGTATTTCCATCACAGAAGTAATTTTATGCTTTGGTAATCAACGTAAATTGTAATCAATGTAAATATAGCATTCACTAGTAGAGTAAACAAAGGATGTTGTGAAGCACACAGTGGGAGTGGTTTATAAAGGCAAATGTAAAAGAGATGACTCATCAACAATATTTCAGGAGAAAAGTTAAATAGAAGAAGGTGTTTTTCTTGATGAATGGGTCTTCTTTTTTTTTTTTTTTTTCCCACCCAAAGCAATTGAGCTGTAAATATAGTGAATTATTATGCTTCTTAGAATGCTGTTAGCAATAGAGGATTGACCTTATGCTTTGTGTTTGTTGTTGTTTGAACATGTGATATTTACTGTAATCATTTTTCATGTAAATTTAAAAAATTATTCCATGTTAAATAATTGATATTTAATTTGTTCATCTCTGTTGCTATTCCTCT
>NW_011228720.1:0-397 GCF_000146605.3 Meleagris gallopavo | reverse complement strand
TGTTTCCAAATCTTCATCTGGGAGGCAGCATGTGAACCTCATGGGATTCAACAAGGTCAAGTGTAGGGTGTTGCACCTGGGTCGGGGCAATCCCAGATATACGTGCAGACTGGGAGAAGAACTCCTTGAGGGCAGCCCTGCTGAGAAGGACGCAGGCGTCCTGGCGGGCAAAAGCTTCACCTGAGCCAGCAGTGAGAGCTGGGCTTGTTCAGTCTGGAGAAGAGAATACTCTGTATGTGGCCTTCCAGGAATTAGATGGGAACTGCTAAGCAGGAGGGAAGGCAGCTTTTAACATGGGGAGAGAGCAACAGAGCAAAGGGGAAGAGTTTTCAACAAAAAAAGTGGAGATTTAGTTCAGGTATCAGAGAGAAATTTATCAGTGAGAGGGTGATGAGGT
>NW_011228719.1:0-432 GCF_000146605.3 Meleagris gallopavo | reverse complement strand
CCTGAAAGGATCTCTCCCCACTTTCTGAAACGCTCTCCCCTGAGAGCACTACATCTGTCGCTCCTCGAACTTGCCAATGCCTTATTAGAGTAGGGTTTCCCTTCCTCTCTTTTCCTCTCTGAATGCAGATGTGTCGCAGTGGAAAACCTGACTAGCATGAATTGTGGCTCGAAATAAAGGCAGAGACATAGTATTCAGAGGTAGGCGTAGTGCATTCTGCATGTAGCCAAGGCGAAGTGCAAACCGCTCCTTTCCGATGCGCGCACAGGAGCCCGCTCACTCGTCGGAGAAAAGCAGCCGGCTGAAGTGGCCCGTTCTCGGCAAGCGAGAAACACGAGACCGCTGCTGACGGCTGAAAGCGGAGTTCGGGGAGAAGCGCGATTTCTCGGCCAGCTACGGCAAAGTCTCCGGAGCGGTTCAGCGCGAATGCCG
>NW_011228718.1:0-359 GCF_000146605.3 Meleagris gallopavo | reverse complement strand
GGAAAGACAAAGAACCAAACAAGTAATGAAACAAAGACGACGCAAAGCAAACAAAAAGCCTCACTGCAGAAAGAACAAGGACAAACCGCAATACAAGGAAGGAGAAGAAAGCAAAGCAAACGAGGTCGAGAAATACAACAGGAAAGCCAATGAATTCAATGCACTAGCATGGCAGAGCAAAGAAGCCTAGCAAAGTAAACAGATACAAACGCTCAGCAGGGCTTCGCAATGGAAAAGAAAGAAGGAAAATTTAACAGCAGTGCAAGGCCACGATGCCAACAAAACCTAAGAGCAAACCAAAGCCAAGCAACACCACAAAAGTAAAGAAGGACCAAGTGCTGAAATGCCAAGGAAACCAA
>NW_011228717.1:0-576 GCF_000146605.3 Meleagris gallopavo | reverse complement strand
GGACAGAAGCGCTTTGTGGAAATCACTCTGTTCCCGTGGAAGCTGAGGCCGTTTGTCCGTTCCTGGAAATGACACGGCATGAGCGCAGAGAAAGGGATGCAGGCTCGTTTGCAGAGCATCACCTGCAGGGCTCTGATTCTTGCACCGCTTTCCAGCCTCACAGGACAGCTCGGGCAGCCGTGGGCTCACCACCCTGCGGCAGGCCCATTTGCATGGGAGTCTCGGCTGGGTGTCAGCCCTATGGCCAGACAAGTTGCTGGGAGAGCTGATGGACCTCTGAAGGTCTGCTTTTCTGGGAAGCCCTCACACACCAGACCTTTGCGGTTCCCTGCTCCCACCCACAGTCCCTTCTGTGCAGTATGAATGCCGATCGCTAACCTGTGCCTAATGTCTTCACACTCCTCTCCAGAGCCGGTAGGCAACCCCTGGCAGCCGAAACAGATACCAGTCTCCCCACAAATCTATGAGCAAGCAGATGATCAGGCTTTGCGTAAGGGGGTGGCGCAGGACGTCAGACACGCTGAAGGCCTCTTGCTCGGTACGCGGGGACTGCTGCTTTGGGCCCTCTGGAACAAC
>NW_011228716.1:0-421 GCF_000146605.3 Meleagris gallopavo | reverse complement strand
TTTCTTTGTAAACATACGAGTAATTTAGAATTTTAATTATGTAGGAACATTTATCCAGGGAAAATTACCTGAATATTTTTGATTTCTTTGTCAAAATGAAATCTGAAGAAAATTTTCATTCAGTTGTAGTAGCCTCATACCATTTCAGTTTTACATTTTCAGCTACTTAAGATGATATCATGTAATGAAAGCTAGCAACAATTATCTATTCTGCATTTCTTTGTCTTTCAGTGCGTCAGAGCAATGATTCAGACTGTATCTACATCTGTGTGATGACAGGTCAAACAGGTAAATTCAAAAACCATTCCAATTCAATTACTGCCTTATTTACTTACAGTGATGACATGAAGATGGACTTGTTTCTCATATATTTTTAATCCTTTATGTTTGCAGGGGAGAAATCTGTCTGACTTTTGGGAAA
>NW_011228715.1:0-475 GCF_000146605.3 Meleagris gallopavo | reverse complement strand
TCAATTCATGTAGCACACTGGCAGGCAGGCCACTACATTTCCCACGACTTACACAAACAGCCTTTCTTTGACACCCCCCAACTCCGCACAGATGGTCCCAGGACTGTCTGTTGCAAAGTTCAGTGCATCTGGCCCTAAACCCACCTAATGCAGGCAGCAAAACAAAGAGTGGAACTCAAGTGCTCTACAGTACCTATTTGTTTCAGTAACAGCAGGTCTTTTCTTTCTTTCTTTCCTTTCCTTTTTTTTTTAATAATAAAAGAAAGAATTTATTCAAGGAGTCAGAAAACAGGTGGATAAACAAAAAAACAACCAACAAATAGTCTGGAGTGCTGCTATAAATTACTTCATCTAGTAATTTTTTAACTATGTGAAAAATTTTTAAAAAATTCAATTTTATGCTAACATGGTATGTCTGCAACAGGCAAAAGCCAAGGAGGGCAAAATTGAAATTTCAAGCACATTTGCAGCTTTC
>NW_011228714.1:0-502 GCF_000146605.3 Meleagris gallopavo | reverse complement strand
GGGTGGAAAAGCCAATAGTTTCAAAGATCAGAGTTATATAATCTAAGTCTGTGTGGGGATTGAAAATTAAGGGAACGCAGAATGCTACAAAGTTTTGTTAGTAATGTGGTAAGCAAATGAAAGATGATGAAGGGAAAAGAAAAATAGATAAATCCTAAAGTACACAAATAATAGAACTCGTGTAATGCCAAGACGAAAATCACATTAGAATTTGGATGTTTGGGTAATCTTTTGCTAATTTTACTTTTCTTTTCAAATTATTATAATAATTATTATGTATGAGACCGTGAGTAGAAAATTTTAAATTAAGGTATCTGTGATGAATGCAGAGGGAGTATTTACCCATGAACTTTGTCTTTATCAGACTAGCAAAAATACAGATGCTGAAAATGCCTATCTGTCCATTCTGTGTTTAGGATGGCCAATTACTCATCAGAAATATGACAAGGGAAAAATTGAAAAGTGAAGTTTGCTAGGCAGCCAATACATCAGGCTTATATCT
>NW_011228713.1:0-382 GCF_000146605.3 Meleagris gallopavo | reverse complement strand
TCTTATCAACTACAAGTTACTGAAGAATAAATTTCTGAAATCTTTAAAAATGTACAGGACAGGTAAGTTACATGGACTCTGAAATTAAAATAATTTCTTTTCAATTTAAAAGTTTGGTCACAACTTTGCCGTAGAAAGAAGTATTCCTAAATTCAGGTTTGCAGCTAGACAGCATCAATTGTAACTATATTCATCAGATTTGCCAGACAGCTTATCCATTCCACTCAGCATTCATCAAATCCTGATCCTTGTAGAAGTTGAGAAAGTTTAGTGGCATTGTAAGATAATTTTTCTTACAGTGTAGACCAGGCATCTTCTGTGAAAGCTTCTATTGACGTTGCTACTGAATCTGCATGGAAAGTGATAAAGAGGATAATATTTT
>NW_011228712.1:0-401 GCF_000146605.3 Meleagris gallopavo | reverse complement strand
CCTGTCAGAATTCTTGCCTTATCCATCTGCAAGATACCCCTGCTCCGCTTGATGTTCAAGCGAAGCGTGAGCAGAATGTGGATGAGCTCCTCCTGGGACAATCTGAGATGACTGACAGTGCAACTGCATGGTTTACTGTATATTAAAAATGTTTAGGAAAACTAACAAACAACACTGTTCTTTTCTTGGGTACGTTGAGGTGATACTTTTCTAGCTGAGATTTTGCAGTGAGTCTTGAAGCAGATTTGAACTGGTAGAAGTTGGCCGTGTCTGCTTCCATTTTCTTCTTTCCTTGCTGATCAGAGTTAAGGGGCCGTGCATCCATTCCCCGCCTCTAGCTGTCCCCCTTCACTGTAAAGAGGACCAAGACCTTCTGGCTCAGAAGGCTGTCCATGTGCGAA
>NW_011228711.1:0-378 GCF_000146605.3 Meleagris gallopavo | reverse complement strand
CTTTCTGTTTTGATAAATTAATTTGATAATAGGTTTCAAGATTACCAAATATAAAAAAATTTCTGTATATTTGCAACTTCCCTTTCAGTTGACACATATTACCTGTAAATTTTCAAACTGAATTTGTAGAGTTGCAATTAGATAATCAACTCAAAAATTTTATTTTATCTCTCTATTATACTTTTATCATACTTTACCAGATACCTATGTTAACAAGAGAAAAATATCCCTCGCTTCAGTCACACCTTACTCATTTCATCAATTTTTTTTTGCAGTACATGCATTTGTGAACAATTATTTTCAAGGATGTACAGGAAGAAAAAAATTTCATCAAAAATCTCTGAAGAGCCAATAAGAATTGCAGTCACTTGCACTGAA
>NW_011228710.1:0-514 GCF_000146605.3 Meleagris gallopavo | reverse complement strand
CATCCCTGCTGAGCTGCAGCTTTGGGGATGTAGCTGGTAGCCTCACGTGGTGCCTCCAGGTAAAGGGGCTCCTTGGGAAACCAAACTCAGAAAGCCTGAAGGTGATGTGATGGGGAGGATGGTAGAGTGGATGGGAGGCTTTAGTTTGATCTCAGCTAAAGTTAATTGGTAGTTCATATGAGAAGCATCTGAAATAAATCTTATATGATGTTATGCATTTATGAGACATAAATATATATATATATATATATCATAATTTGAGATACAGTTTAGCCCGTGCTGCCACTCTGTACCTGTACAGAAAAGTGAGATGTGAGGACAAAGGAAGGGGACACAGGAGCAAACATTGGTGGCTGAAAGTAGAAACCTGACATGATTCTGCTTCAAATGTTTGAAAACTTGGCCTGGTTCTCAGTGACACAGGCAGTGATTTACACCTTTCTGTGCTGAAAAGGCTGTAAAACAGGAGTGAATTACATTCAGTACAATTTGAAAATAAATGATGCATTCACAG
>NW_011228709.1:0-470 GCF_000146605.3 Meleagris gallopavo | reverse complement strand
CATACACTAAGTGGGTGGCCTTCTCCTAGAGCCACATTTGATGACCAAGGCTGGCTGCACACATCTCTCTTACAGATGGTTAGGCCACCAGGCTGTTGACCCAGGCAGAGCTTTAGCACACAGAAGCATTTTTACCAGGATGTTGTGCTGAACTCTAACACTTACCCCAGGCTTGCTGACTGTGTTGCACTGGCCTGTCCTGTTTGGGATGGAATCCTTAAGTGGATGCGCTTGCCACGAACCTTCCTGGATTGAAGCAAGAGATAGGTTGCTGACATCTGCTCATAATGCCACTGGAAAACAAGAGTATGTAGGTCTCTTCAGAAAAGTTGTCAGGACAAAGAAAGCTTGGCGTTCTAAACATTTCGGCATGTCTGGAATAGTTTCCCCTTGATCTGCAACCTTCTGATGTCTGATCACATCAGGGTAGTTCAGACCTTAGCTGTTCACACAACAGGTTTAAGACAAAG
>NW_011228708.1:0-599 GCF_000146605.3 Meleagris gallopavo | reverse complement strand
GGAACGAGCTCAGCTCACTGCTGGCCGCGTTCTGCAGTCCCCCACGGTCCTGAGAGCTGCGCTGGACTCACTGGGCAGCACGGCGTGGTGCAGGGATGCAGAGAGAACCCAGGTGCTCAGCAGACTTGCTGGGCAGGAGGTTCTCCTTCAGCATGGAGCGCTGGAAGGCTGTGGGACTGCGGTGTCACCTCTGTCAGCTCTCATTCCAGTTCCCTCTTGTTTGCAGAGCCCTTCTGAGCGGCCCCTGCTTCTCCTTGCTGCTTTGGGATCCTGGTGTGTGATTGTAGACTGGGCAGCCAGTTGTCAGGGTAGCTGCAAATGCCTTGGCAAAAGAAAAGGTCTCCTTTTGGAAACGTCTCATCTGGCACGGCTCACGCGGTGTTGGTGACCAAGTGTTTGTTTTTTCCTGTAAGTCAGGAACCCTTCCTTTTCTTGACTGTATTTTGTATTGCTTTTCACTTGTAGTTTTCCTCTTTTTTCAACCCCCTCTGCCATTGTTGTGTCCTTCTCTCCAGCCATGGATTCGACTCCGAGCAGATTCCTGACCTAAGCCAGGACAGCTATGGCTGTGACATTTGCAGCGTGAGCTCCCTCTGCAA
>NW_011228707.1:0-515 GCF_000146605.3 Meleagris gallopavo | reverse complement strand
GTGATACAGCAAGTGCTTTGGTGTTTCTCCTTATTTCAGGATGTTGTGGAGAGCGTAGCAAGTTGAAGCACAGGGATTTTAGTTCAGGCAGCCCAGAAATTTACAGCACTTTTTTGCCATCTCTGCCATCATCACTTTAGCCACCAGCTGTAGACAAGCCATATGGGACTTTCTGCTTAAGCTGTTACTATTTTGATTTAGTTATGTCATAGGCGTCACCCATATTTCTTTGTGCATTATAGCGGTTTGTTTTAGGCTATTTTACAGGTAATTAACTTTATATATCTTTATACAACCTATTTAAATTAAAGGCTTGATGCTGCTCTCTTAAGCAGAAAGTTCACAATTTCAGTATTTGTTAATTTTTCTGTTCTGTGATTTTCCCAAATCATTGGATCACTTTTGGGGGTCAACAGCAAACATCAGTGTCTATTTAATGAATGAAAGCACACTGAGATGGAGGGAAGGACCTTTGGTAATTTGCTTCACTAAGACACAGTGTTGTTTGGCTAGTT
>NW_011228706.1:0-337 GCF_000146605.3 Meleagris gallopavo | reverse complement strand
GAAGACAGTTCTGCTACAGGTACTGATCACTGTGACTTTAGGAAAAGAAAGCACTGAGGAATAACTTCAGTGAAATGGAGAGTTAAATAAACAGCGTGAAGAAACAACCAAGAAATAGGCAGCTCTGAGGTTCTTAACTAAGATGAGGAAATTACCCCCAGAACGACGCTTAGGAAAAATAAAAGAGACTAAATGTAAAACCATAAAGTAAGAGTAATATGCAAGTTTGAAGACAGACAGACAGTATAATATTAGTGAGGTAATTAGATATCCTCTTTATTCTTGAAAAGACTTGGAAAATAAAGGTGGGAAAGAGGATGAGAAAGAAGAGTTTCAA
>NW_011228705.1:0-481 GCF_000146605.3 Meleagris gallopavo | reverse complement strand
CCGAGCAGCGCCTCCGTCCTGCAGCTCTTCCCAGCTACCAGCTGGCGGCGCTGGTGTGCATGCAGAGTGCATGCCAGGGCAGGGAATGTTTTGGGAAGGAAGGGGAGGTCCCAGCGCTACGGGGCCTGCCCAATGGGAGGAGTGGCCAGGACAGGAAATCCCTGCCCTCTAGCTACACTGGGAGGCGCCATTTGTTTCAGTCTGCGTTCCAGAGTGAGCTGCCGCCATTTTGTGAAACTTCAGAGGCACCATTTGTTTCAGTCCACAAGCCATAGGGAGGAGCCTCCATTTTGTGTCCCTTTGTAAGCCACGTGTTTCCGTAGCGCTCGGTGATTGGCCCTTGTTTTAGCAGCTGTCATTTTCTCCGCTATGGCTCGGAGCGCTTGGATGCTCCCTCTGGAGCAGGAGGTGCTCAGATGTTACAAGCCGTGTGTTCGTATGCACGTGTACAGAGTGCAGGTGCCCAGGTGCTCGTCCCTGG
>NW_011228704.1:0-450 GCF_000146605.3 Meleagris gallopavo | reverse complement strand
TGTAGTCCTCTTTTAACTGTCTACATAAATCCTGCAATCAGGTAGGACATACAGAAATTGTAAGTCTTAACAGACAGCAGGCTTTTCACAGTGCTGTAAGCAACACAATCTACTCTGCCTACACATCAAATAGCAAATGCAAGCTATTAGATGAAATATCACTAAGCAAAGGCTTAGTGATATTTTTAAAGTCATGTGAATTGCTCTATAAATGTCTGTTATCCTCAGTGAGACTTTTGTGTCAATACAAAATGCCATACAGTGTAGCAATGTTTGTTTGTTTCATTCTGAAAGGCCAATTCTTGAGACAAGACAAATGACAGATGAGCACATCCTTGTAGCCAAATATTTGCCAAAGGAAATCAATCTTTCCTTTCTCTTCACTTTTCCTCTTCTTGCCTGCAATAGTTCACTTCAAATTAGCAGAAGACTGAGGTAATGTCTATTATT
>NW_011228703.1:0-471 GCF_000146605.3 Meleagris gallopavo | reverse complement strand
AATTTGCTTTGCTGTCCAATGTAAAAAAATGTTCATTACGAAGAATAGCATAATTAACATTTATGCTTACATGCTTCACTGCTCCAGTACTTCGATCCAGTATATATGATACACGTGCAGCAGATAGACTAGCTGTTGAATTAGTGAATGTAAGTATCATATTTATTTCAAAGATCTTCAAAATGTTACAGCTCTTGTTTTCCTGGTGATCATCATCTCCTTAAAACTTTTGTCTGTAATGAGATAGATAGAAATTTTAAGAGATTTGGACAAATTATTCCAAACAAAACAAACAATTAAGGATGTCCCACAGAATGGTTATTGTGTTAGAATGTTCTCACTGTTGAATTTCCAGCTGACAGTATGTTTGAGAAATCTTTAAACAATTTGATCTCAAGTATGATGCATTTCGTAGGACTGATATTAGATGTAGTCGTTGATTTAAAATATATATATATATTTCACACTGTA
>NW_011228702.1:0-320 GCF_000146605.3 Meleagris gallopavo | reverse complement strand
CTGTGTGGAGCCCCACACGACAAGTTGCAGAGGCCACTGAAGGAAAAGGAGAATCAAGCCAATTTGCAGAGGTAAACGGCTCGTCACTGGCCTTGGATGTTGCTGAACGGGAGAGGTGGCCAATGCTTTATGTTTACACTGACTCGTGGATGGTGGCAAATGCTCTATGGGGGTGGTTACAGCAGTGGGAGCAAAACAACTGGCAAAGAAAGGGTAAACCTATTTGGGCTGCTGACCTGTGGAAAGATATTGCTGCCCGAATAAAGAATATGGTTATAAAGGTGCGTCACGTAGATGCCCATGTGCCCAAGAATAGGGCT
>NW_011228701.1:0-429 GCF_000146605.3 Meleagris gallopavo | reverse complement strand
CTGACTCACATCACAGACAGAAGCTGGAGAGCTCTCGTAGGCACAAAACTCAGGGCTGTAGAATTTAAGGTTCCTCTAAGCTTTAAACAAGATGAAAGACAAGGTTAAATGCAAAACATCAGCTCTTCCTGCAGAGCACATCGCACAGCTGTAGGCACCACCTGAGAGGTAACAGATCAGAAAGGACAACCTTACTACGTGAACACAGGGACAAGCTGCTCTCCTCTTCTGGGCCTTTGTGCGCAGTGAGGATTTCCCTCAAGAGCTGCTCAGGCTGCTGCTGTCTGCAGCTGTTGGTCCCTTCCACCTGCTGGACGCTGTGCCCACAGGTCATTCTGCTTTGGGCAAAGCCTGCTGGGTTAACTCCAAACCCAGGTCACAGGCCACGCTAATCCAGCCGGTTTGTCTGGAAGGGCTCAGAAGCCGCGC
>NW_011228700.1:0-417 GCF_000146605.3 Meleagris gallopavo | reverse complement strand
CGCAGTCAGCGGGCGAAGAGAGGAGACTCCCCATCCCTCTGCTCTGCGCTGGTCAGGCCTCACCTGCAGTGCTGCGTCCAGATGTGGAGTCCTCAGTGCAGGGAGACATGGAGCTGTGCGAGTGCATCCAGAGTACAGCCACAAACACGAACCCAAGGATGGAACCCCTCTCCTGTAAGCAAGAAGAGCTGGGCTGTTCAGCCTCCTGGAGAAGTGAAGGCTCCAAGGGAACCTGGTAACAGCCTTTCAATACCTAAAGGAAAGAACAAGGGAAAATGGAGGTGAAATCTAAGGAAAATGTCTTGTACAGTGAGGGTGCTGAGGCAGTGGCACAGGTTGCCTTTCAAGGTGAGCCTGGCTCAGACTCTGAGCAACTTGATCTAGCTGTGGATGGTCAGCATGGGGGAATCGGATCAC
>NW_011228699.1:0-614 GCF_000146605.3 Meleagris gallopavo | reverse complement strand
CCTACAGCGTGTGGTGGTGGAGGCGCCAATCCTAGAATGAATACAAGAAAGACTTCCCATACGGTACTGAACACCGTGGGTTAGAAACGAACTGCGGTAACTCTAAAAACCCCAAGTCATGGACAGCACTCAGCACAAGCCTGTTTGGGAGCCTACCTCTCTTTTGGCATCTCACTTGGTCAGAATTCTGCATTTGGATCCAGGAAAATCCAACGAAGCACCAACGGCTAACACAGAAGTAAAAATGAATTTGGAGGAAAACGTGACGAGGGAGGGAGAAAATGGAGACAAAGCAGGAAACAGGGATTGGGACGCGAGGAAATGGGGACAAGGGAAGAAATGTCAGGACAACAAGCCTTGAAAGCTGAATGATTAGGGGTCCAGTGTGCCCCTGTACAATTGATGGATATACCGATGTTATGCTTAATCAGGAAGCTAAGCTATAACGTTATTACACCAAAGCAGGAAACAGAAAGGATAGATAGACTGACCCGTGACCTGGGCTCGCAAGGAAAACTCCAATAGAGTGGATCTCCAGAAGATATCCTTCCACACTGGCAGTCAGTTCTTAAATGGATCTAGGAGAGATGGAGCCAGGCTCCGCCCCTTCCTGC
>NW_011228698.1:0-452 GCF_000146605.3 Meleagris gallopavo | reverse complement strand
TGTACAAGACATTTCCTTAGATTTCACCTCCATTTCCCTTGTTCTTTCCTTTTAGGGTATTTGAAAGGCTGTTACCAGGTTCCCTTGGAGCCTTCACTTCTCCAGGAGGCTGAACAGCCCAGCTCTCCTTGCTTACAGGAGAGGGGTTCCATCCTTCGGGTCGTGTTTGTGGCTGTACTCTGGATGCACTCGCACAGCTCCATGTCTCCCTGCACTGAGGACTCCACATCTGGACGCAGCACTGCAGGTGAGGCCTGACCAGCGCAGAGCAGAGGGATGGGGATCTCCTCCCTTCGCCCGCTGACTGCGCATCTTTGGATGCAGCCCAGGATACGGTTGGCTTTCTGGGCTGGAAGGGCCCACTGCTGGCTTGTGTCCAGCTCCCACCCACCAGTACACCCAGGCCTTATGGAGCAGGACTACGCTCAGTCCTTTCATCCCCTAGCATGTTT
>NW_011228697.1:0-404 GCF_000146605.3 Meleagris gallopavo | reverse complement strand
AATGACCGTTTGAGGTTCTTAAAAAATTATTTCTAATTATTAAATTCTAAAACCTCAATTCATCTAAATGAAATTTCCAAATTCACCCAAAAATCACACTTTTCTTTCTAGGTAGACTTCCAGTGTGTCAAAAATTTTCACAGGCAAAGTCATATGATAATAAATGCCTTTTCACTTAGATTAGCCTAGGTATTCCTATGGCATTACTCTCACATTCCAGCTACTTGACCTCACCATAACCAAGATTCTCATTCACAGCATGCTAGTAGGCTACACTGAGCTGTGACTGGTGTTCATTTTGGTCCACTAGCATCTCACATAGATAAAATGACCAAAACTGAATCCCCTTAAAAAAAGAAAAATAATAATAAACATTACTGGTATCTGGGGATTGATCTGCTGTG
>NW_011228696.1:0-593 GCF_000146605.3 Meleagris gallopavo | reverse complement strand
AAGTGCGAATTCAGCCTCCTGCACTACCTGCGAGTGGGGGGTTTTTTCTCCGCAGTCCTGAAAGGATCTCTCCCCACTTTCTGAAACGCTCTCCCTGAGAGCACTACAGCTGTCGCTCCTCGAACTTGCAAATGCCTTATTAGAGAGGGTTTTCCCTTCCACTCTTTTCCTGTCTGAATGCAGATGTGTCGCAGTGGAAAACCTGACTAGCATGAATTGAGTCTCGAAATAAAGGCAGAGACATAGTATTCAGAGGTAGGCGTAGTGCATTCTGCATGTAGCCAAGGCGAAGTGCAAACCACACCTTTCCGATGCGCGCACAGGAGCCCGCTCACTCGTCGGAGAAAAGCAGCCGGCTGAAGTGGCCCGTTCTCGGCAAGCGAGAAACACGAGACCGCTGCTGACGGCTGAAAGCGGAGTTTGGGGAGAAACGCGATTTCTCGGCCAGCTACGGCAAAGTCTCTGGAGCGGTTCAGCGCGAATGCCGCTTTCTACGCGTGAGAGCGAAGGAGTGCGATTCCGATGCCGACAAGTGCGAATTCAGCCTCCTGCACTACCTGCGAGTGGGGGGTTTTTTCTGCGCAGTCCTGAAA
>NW_011228695.1:0-580 GCF_000146605.3 Meleagris gallopavo | reverse complement strand
TTTGGATCTAGGAGGTGACCGCTCTCTTTGCTTATGATGAAAGCACAGAAGTGATGCAGGCACTCACAATCGTTGCTGGGCTGGAGGCGTTTGTCCCACAGCTGGTGAGCAGAGCTGGTGCTCTGGTGAGCGTGTTGCACACGGAGACTGAGCTCTGTGCTTTTCTTGAGAGATTACCTTGTGAGAGCCCACTGGAAGCACCGCTGCGGCATGTGTGTGAGCTGGGCACAGCTTAGGCTGAGCAGTGACCAGGTGAGCTGGGTTTGGTGCTGGGTGGTTGCTGGGAGGTGTCTCAGCAGAAAAGCTGGGCTGGGGAGGAGTTTCCAGCTCCAACGGTGCCCTTCTGAATGGCTGTATCCAGGGAAAAATGGGTTCTTGTTGAGATTCCATCCCATGTTTCAGTGGGATGATGAAAAGGCATTCCTCACCTGCAAAATTGCTGCCGGGCCCCCGCCTTCATGTCAGACCTAAAAAAGGAAGCAGAGCGCAGACTTCATAGAGTGCAACTTGTGCCTCACTGCTCCGTGCATTGCTTGGTGTGCCAAACCCAGCAGGTGTTTCAGCAAACCGCGCTGAAGTC
>NW_011228694.1:0-538 GCF_000146605.3 Meleagris gallopavo | reverse complement strand
CCCATAGAGACGTTCAATGGCACCGGTCCCATCACCAGTCCCAGCACCCATCCCTGAGGAAGCCACTCCTCACCGCGCTCCGCTTGGACACTCAGCCGCTGACTGCAGCTCTGAGTGCCACCATCATCCAGCCACTTCCTCATCCAGCCCGTGCTCCATCCATCACTTGCTCTCCCCACACTCACTTGCTCTCAAACAACCGCCATGCCATCTTTCAGTATCTCCTGTTGCCATTCAGTTCCTCCATGCCGCTTTCACTGCGATTTGGCGCTTTTAAACACCTTCCAGGCTTCCTTCTGAAGTCTGGCAGCGTTTGCAAAGCTCGCTGTTAACGTGTCCCACTGCTGTGAGAAATCTTCCTAGCTCAAGCTCAAGCTCTGTCTTCCTCATCCTGCCCCAGGCAGAAGAACGAGAAGGCGTTCAGTGTTTAGGATAGGAGGTGCGTCTCCTTCCCTCGAGCGCCGCCTGCCTCATTTGTGGCTGGCTCCATGGGGAACGATTCCCCTGCTCAGATGTGAGGGAAGGGCCAGAGAGCGTG
>NW_011228693.1:0-529 GCF_000146605.3 Meleagris gallopavo | reverse complement strand
CAGACGCGTGTCCTGAACTCTGGAAAACCCCCATGTTTCCAGGTGCAGGCAGTGCAGGCAAGGACAGCCGTCAGATGGCTTTTGAACACCTCGTGTCTGCCTGCCTGACCAGGAAGGAACGGCACCGTTGTGTGGCTCAGCTGAGCCCATCGGGCAGATGTGTGTGAGCTGAGTCCTCAGGGTCCCAAGGGAGTGGGAATTCGCTGCAACACTGCAGGCACAATCAGGGTAACTTAGTTTCAGCAAGTTCTGTGTTTCTAATAATAGGAAAACAAACAAACAAACAAACAACACCCAAGCAATTATGATAGGTGCTGCAAAAGAAACTCCTCTTCACCTTTCAGATGGAAAGTCAATGACTGTGTGCAATTTCTCCTGTAAAAGTGTGGGGCCTTCTTCCACTTCAGTGTCTCTGCTGTCTGACACAACGGGAGCTGCTGTGGCCTCGTGTCCGTGCCTGTGCCTCCTCCTGGGTGAGCAGCTTTGTGGGAGGAGAAGACACCCACAGGGACTTGGGCCATAATAAAGG
>NW_011228692.1:0-448 GCF_000146605.3 Meleagris gallopavo | reverse complement strand
GCCTGGACTTTTCAAGGTCACGCTTTCAGACAGTACTGGTGAAACAGATAAACTTTCCCAATGAAAGCTGTCTGAGAGCGGAGAGAGAGATTTGTTCAAAAAGCTAAAAAGCAACTGTTGCCCGCATCCTCCACCAAGAATGTCAACGGTTTACGGGCTGGTTCCGGCCCGGTTCCGTGACTAGAAGGGCGGAGGGATCCGCAGATCCGCGACCCCCGGAAAAAAAAGAAATAAGGGACCCCGAAATAATTGAAAACAGTGGCAACAATACTGAGGTAAAACAAAGTAATTTACTAAATATGGTATCAACAGAATTTTATAAGGAGAGAGAATGTGAAATTGATGGTGGATCGGCCTTACCACAACGCTGAGATGAGAAGCGCAGGCAGAGAAGCGCAGGCGAGAAGCGCAGGCAGAGAAGCGCAAGCGAAGCAGCGCAGGCAGAGAA
>NW_011228691.1:0-406 GCF_000146605.3 Meleagris gallopavo | reverse complement strand
TTGAGCAATGAGCAGCTGCCTGGACACGACCCCTCACTCCCAGTGCCTCAGTGTCTCTTTCCCTTTGCCCTGGGTGGCCTCCCAGTTCGGTCCCAGTTCCCCCTTCCTTCGCTCCCCAGTGCCCCCCCAGTCCTTTCCCACCGGTTCCAGTGCCCTGCAGTCTCTCCCCCGTGGTTCCCAATACCTCCCAGGTCCCTTCAGAGCCTCATCAGTCCCTCTCTTAACGAATTCCCGTCTCTCCCCAGCATCACCCAGTGCTTCCAGTCCCACTCCCATGGCTCTCGGTCCCATCTCAGTGCATTATGATACCCCAAAGTTCCTTCCCAGCAGCTCCCGATGCTCTCCAGTCCCTCCCAACTTTCTCCACTCCCTCTTCGTGCGTCCCACTCTCTGCCCAGTGGTTCCC
>NW_011228690.1:0-518 GCF_000146605.3 Meleagris gallopavo | reverse complement strand
GCCATGACAGCTGGAGAGTGGCAGTTAGGGGACGCCCTCCCCCCAGGGGGGTTCCGTGACCGTTGGGGTCAGCCCTTCCCCAGGCTTGCGATGGTTTGACTTTTCATCTCCAAACATCCTTCCCATCCCAGCCGTTTTCCATCCCAATGATCAGTGACCATCCCAACGGGCATTTTGCAGCCCAGTGCTCTTCCTTCCCAAGGGTCTGCCCGTCCCAGGGGGGATTTGCCATTGCTGCAGTGCGTTCTCACCCCAGGGATGGTTTCCCCTCCATGTCCAGTAAGGATATCCCGTCCAAGTGATTGCCAGTCGTCACCGCCCAGAATCGTGTTTAAGCAGCCCCTGGCTAAGAACTTAAACTGCCAGCATCAATTACCAGTTCTTGAAAGTGGGAGCAGCCGTCGTCGGCCAGTTAGACGTATGGCAGCAATGAAAAGGAGTGATTTCTGTGGGACAGCCCTGATGCAGCTGAGAGCAGTGCAGGAATGAGTCAGTGCCTGTGCAGCGTATGCCGACTC
>NW_011228689.1:0-415 GCF_000146605.3 Meleagris gallopavo | reverse complement strand
TTGGGAAGAATATAGGAATGTAGTCAGGGCCTGCAGGGATGCAACGAGGAATGCTAAAGCCCATCTGGAATTGAATCTGGCTAAAGTGATAAAGGATAATAAAAAGGCTTCTTCAAGTATGTTAATAGCAAAAGGAAAACTAGGGAGAATGTGGCCCTTACTAAGTGAGGGGGGGTCCTCGTAACGGGGGATGCTGAGAAGGCAGAGATACTGAATGCCTTCTTTACTTCTGTCTTCAGTGAAAAGGCTCTCCTGCAGGAATCCCACACCCTGGAGGTTAGTGAGAGGGTCTGGGGAATGGGAGACTTCCCTTTAGTCAGGAAAGAGGACGTGCGTGAGCACCTAGGCAGTACTAAGGTCCACAAGTCCATGGGACCTGATGGGGTGCATCCACGTGTGCTGAGGGAGCTGGCGG
>NW_011228688.1:0-534 GCF_000146605.3 Meleagris gallopavo | reverse complement strand
AAAAACAAATGTGTATACAATGCCCATTTAAACCTCTGTATTTTTTCACTGATTGGATTTATTTTTAACTCATTGCATAACTTCATCAGAGATCTTTTTCTGTATCTGATGTTCATATTTTGAAAAGAGAAAGTACCAGTAATAATTATAAGACAGTTTTGGTTGTTTTTTTTTTTGAAAACAAACTGGCTGTGCTTTTGTTAAATATGACCTTTTTCCCACAGAGTTACCCTAGAAGTATTTCAAGTTAATTTGTGTATTTAGAACAAACAATCCCTAACTAACAAAAACTTTCTGGTTTTCAGCTAGAAACTGCAGTTTTCCTGGAAGGATGCAGACAGAGAGGGATGTGCGGGTATGTCATGGAGACCACAATTTACGCGTTAGGGTTTGGGTGTTTTGTCTAACGTAAGGTGTTGAAAATTCTCACAGTTGGAGCCCACTTCTCTCCACTGCCTGGACAGGGAGCCAGAAGTGGGACAGTCCTGGTCATGTGAAGCAAAAGATGTCCAAGTGGCAGCACGGGGTGAGTTA
>NW_011228687.1:0-522 GCF_000146605.3 Meleagris gallopavo | reverse complement strand
GAAGTGAGATGAATGAACTTCTTTCAGTTCCATGGAAGCTGGCAAGAAGAAGAACCTTCAAAAATTCAAAATTCAAATCAAGATTTCTTTGAGGGGACTAATTGAATTTTTCCTTTTAATTTGACGCCGTTTTGTTTTACATTTGTTGTGCTCCTACAGTTTATGCCAGGAATTTACACTTTGATAACCTTTCCACAATGTCAGTTAGATATAAAATAAGCTATGTTTTAGGTTTCACAAGAGATGGTTGGAAGGCTTCAGATGAGAATAAAGGAGGAGGATGGGGAGCTAAGAGAAGAAATGACTATAAGCCACTGTGAGTCAAAGGTGTATATAAGTGGTTTGCAAACATTTTTATTCATTACAGAATCAGAAGAGAAGAAATTCATGTAATTTTATATGCTGTCAAGCATTTGTCTTGTAAATGTTCTAAGAGACAGCAGTGAAAATATTAATTCTATCTTTTCTTATAAAGGAAAGAGAGAGAACAAACAGGAAGAACATCTTTGAATGATAAAATGT
>NW_011228686.1:0-552 GCF_000146605.3 Meleagris gallopavo | reverse complement strand
AGCACTCAAGGGACCTCCCCGTGTACTCTGGGGGACCTCACAGGGACGTAGGTTCCCTCTCAAATGTGCTCTCTCCCCCGGGGCATGGCTGTCTCTGGACACTTCACAGCCACCGAGGCCTCTTTTATCCCCAGCCCAGCGCCCTTCCTCCTCCCTGGGAACATGCCCCCAGTCCCTGTACAGCAGCGCTCTCCTGCACCAATGCCTTTAGTGCTGCCACTGTCCCAAACCCACTGCTACCATACTGACACAGGCTGTAGGAATGATGATTTTATTAATGTCATGATTGCTAGAAAATGGAGGTGATGATCTGGGGGAGGTTGGTGTCCACCCAGTAGAAGACGTTGTTGTCATCGCAGGTGCCTTCAGTGCAGCAACCTTTGGTAGGTTCAGGCGTGTCCCGCCCCACCGACTGACTGTCAACGTTTGACCCACAGGCTGTCGGATGGACAGGAGTGCTTCGTGGAAATCACTCTGTTCCCGTGGAAGCTGAGGCCGTTTGTTCCGTTCCCTGGAAATGACACGGCATGAGCGCGGAGAAAGGGATGCAGG
>NW_011228685.1:0-525 GCF_000146605.3 Meleagris gallopavo | reverse complement strand
CCACAGCTAGATCAAGTTGCTCAGAGTCTGAGCCAGGCTCACCTTGAAAGGCCAGCACATCCACCATGTCTCTGGCAACCTGTGCCGCTGCCTCAGCACCCTCACTGTACACGACATTTCCTTAGATTTCACCTCCATTTTCCCTTGTTCTTTCCTTTAGGTATTGAAAGGCTGTTACCAGGTTCCCTTGGAGCCTTCACTTCTCCAGGAGGCTGAACAGCCCAGCTCTCCTTGCTTACAGGAGAGGGGTTCCATCCTTGGGTTGGTGTTTGTGGCTGTACTCTGGATGCACTCGCACAGCTCCATGTCTCCCTGCACTGAGGACTCCACATCTGGACGCAGCACTGCAGGTGAGGCCTGACCAGCGCAGAGCAGAGGGATGGGGATCTCCTCTCTTGGCCCGCTGACTGCGCATCTTTGGATGTGTCAATGGTTTACGGGCTGGTTCGGCCTGGTTCCGTGACTAGAAGGGCGGAGGGATCCGCGGATTCTCGCCCCTAGATATAAAGAAAATAGGGGACCCCG
>NW_011228684.1:0-480 GCF_000146605.3 Meleagris gallopavo | reverse complement strand
AGGATTTCCCTCAAGAGCTGCTCAGGCTGCTGCTGTCTGCAGCTGTTGGTCCCTTCCACCTGCTGGACGCTGTGCCCACAGGTCATTCTGCTTTGGGCAAAGCCTGCCGGGTTAACTCCAAACCCAGGTCACAGGCCACACTAATCCAGCTGGTTTGTCTGGAAGGGCTCAGAAGCCGCGCAGGGGATCCTTTCTGCTGGTGGTTCTCTCCGGGCAAGAACCTCCACTCTCAGAGCAGCAGCCAAGAGCTGGAAGGCAGAAAAAGCTCCCAATCCCCATGGATGTGGCTGTCTGCAAAGACAACAGCTGCCTGCTCTTCAGCAGGGTGATGCTCACCCAGCAAAGCCCTCACCCAGCAGATGCCTTTCCTTACGCTCAGAACTGTCCCACATTTGTGCAGCCCTTGGATTGCATTTCCAAGCCGAGCTCACCTATATCTCAGCCATTCCTTCTGAGTTAGTCTGCTTGGATCCCCCACAC
>NW_011228683.1:0-516 GCF_000146605.3 Meleagris gallopavo | reverse complement strand
GGTTACAATGAGGCTGTAGTTTGGAACATGCATTCTCCAAAACCCACTACGCCCAGGAACGATTGTGTCTCTTTCTTATTAGTGGGTGGAGACATGGCGCTGATTTTGTTGATCACATCTGTTGGGATGTGACGACGGCCATCTTGCCACTTTATACCTAGGAACTGAATTTCCTGGGCAGGCCCTTTCACTTTTGCTTCGCTTAATAGCGAAACCAGCACGCAGAAGGATCTGGATTATTTGCTCTCCTTTCTCAAAAACTTCCTTTGCTGTGTTGCCCCACACGATGATGTCATCAGTATACTGTAAATGCTCAGGAGCACCTCCCTGTTCCAGTGCAGCTTGGATCAACCCATGGCAAATGGTTGGGCTATGTTTCCACCCCTGGGGCAAACGATTCCAGGTATACTGAATGCCCCTCCAGGTGAAAGCAAACTGTGGCCTAGATTCTTTGGTCAAAGGAATGGAGAAAAAGGCATTAGCAATATCAGTGGTGGCGTACCATTTGGCTGCCTT
>NW_011228682.1:0-455 GCF_000146605.3 Meleagris gallopavo | reverse complement strand
AAGGCTTTAAGCACAGGTTAGGTACTGGAAGGTTTGAGTATTTCTACACAAATAGGTTAGAACTTTGCATTTCTGAAGTTGCTGATATCGCTGAGTAAAGCAAATGATTACAGCACAAGCATTTTCCTGGGCATCTTACGAAATGCCTGTATCTGCAGAACCTTTCCCTCTGAAAAAGAAAGTGTTGTCTATCTTTTTGGAAGGAACTGGCTTCCAGCTGAGAAGCTGCTGGATTCATGGGCTCAGACAGTCACTTGGAATGGAGGTGACTTCTGGAGATTTGTGCCTGAACCTGCTGCTCCGAGCATCCTGAGACCAAGTTTCTCAGAGCTTTTTCCCTTTTCATCCTCAGCCTCTCCCAAGGAGGAGGCTGCGTGCTCTCTCTGGGCAATCTGTTCAGTGCTTGAAAAGCTTTTTCCTTCTCTCCAGTCTGCTGTTTCAATGAGTGACTGTTT
>NW_011228681.1:0-452 GCF_000146605.3 Meleagris gallopavo | reverse complement strand
TTCCGTCCTCCTCTGTTCCCCTTCCCTTGCCCACGACCATGGGATCTATATCCTTCTCATCTGTCTCAGGTAACACATTCATCGATACTGTAATTCCCTCCTGACAAGTTGTGATTTGTATTCCCAATTCCATCATAAGGTCTCTCCCCAGCAAATTAGTCCCCGCATCAGGTACATACAGTAATTGTCCTGTTATTGTCTTACTCCCTAAACTCAACTTAGTGTTTTCAAAACGTGGTACTGTCATCCCCTTTCCCTCTACCCCTGTTATTCTTAGAGTCTCATCGGTTAATTTGAGTCCTGACACTTTATGAGCCAGCGATGACCGAGCTGCCCCAGTATCAATGAAAATACAACTTCTTCCTTCTCAGGTCCCACTTTCATATTTACCAAGGGCTCCTGGTGGGACCAATTTTCCAGGAACCCCTGGCACCCCTATTCTGAATTTAAAG
>NW_011228680.1:0-503 GCF_000146605.3 Meleagris gallopavo | reverse complement strand
ACTCCTTAACTAAATATCCCATTTTCAATCCTATGCAAGTGTAGAAAAAGGCTTATTGTGTGTTGAGTTATTGTGCATTCTAATTTTGAAAGGCATTTATGTATAAAACTTCGCCTTGTGCTCTGATTCTACTGTGGTGACATCCCTGATCATAATTCTAAGCCTTTAAATAGAATGCTCCTTCCTGTCTTCAGAATTATTGGTCTTCAGCAAGAACTCTTTTCATTCTTTAAATGAAGAGACTTACATATCTTAATAATACACATTTCTTTAAAATATTTTAATCTCACTTCGTTCCTTAAAAATCCAGCAAGATCCTAGCACATACTTTTCGCTGAAGTATTATTTTTCTTCATGTGTAGCGCTCCCAGTTTCCACTTTGGGATGGCATTTTAGAATTACTCTAAAGCACATAGCATGCTTACCTAAGCATGCTAATGGCATCTGAGGTAAATTAATTAAAACTTCAAACTTTCTGGTCTTTGCATGAAGGTATGTCCATG
>NW_011228679.1:0-466 GCF_000146605.3 Meleagris gallopavo | reverse complement strand
CTTGTTCCTTGCTGCAAGCTATTCCTTTCCTGTTCAGAGTTATTGTTTCTTGGTCTTTGTCTTTTGGTTTTCTTGTCTTTTTTTATTGATTTTGTTAGTTCTCTTCTTCCCTGTTCCTTTCTTTGCTTTCTTTTCCTTTTTCCCAAGAGTTTGACTTGCCTCTGAACCAAATGTTGAGCCCTTTGGACTTAACAGTATCCCATTTGTGAAGCTCCTTATCCTGATCCTTAGGAAGTAACGCTTAACGTTTCATCGTAACTAATAATGGTAGCTCTCTGCCCTCGTGCTGTATGGCTGATCCTTTAACCCCGATAGAAAAAGTAACCCTCAGCTGCAACCCAGCATGTAAACTGTCTGCTCTTACGCCTGACGCTTCCTCCCAAGTTGAACTCATGTCACTAATTCATATGCACAATCTTCAATTCGTAACTCGAAAGCAAGCAGGTCATACGTAACCCTCACCAAA
>NW_011228678.1:0-480 GCF_000146605.3 Meleagris gallopavo | reverse complement strand
GGGGAGTGAAAGGACTGAGCGTAGTCCTGCTCCATAAGGCCTCGGGAGGTACTGGGTGGGTGGGAGCTGGACACAAGCCAGCAATGGGCCCTTCCAGCCCAGAAAGCCAACCGTATCCTGGGCTGCATCCAAAGATGCGCAGTCAGCGGGCCAAGGGAGGAGATCCCCATCCCTCTGCTCTGCGCTGGTCAGGCCTCACCTGCAGTGCTGCGTCCAGATGTGGAGTCCTCAGTGCAGGGAGACATGGAGCTGTGCGAGTGCATCCAGAGTACAGCCACAAACACGAACCCAAGGATGGAACCCCTCTCCTGTAAGCAAGGAGAGCTGGGCTGTTCAGCCTCCTGGAGAAGTGAAGGCTCCAAGGGAACCTGGTAACAGCCTTTCAATACCTAAAGGAAAGAACAAGGGAAAATGGAGGTGAAATCTAAGGACAATGTCTTGTACAGTGAGGGTGCTGAGGCAGTGGCACAGGTTGCCAGA
>NW_011228677.1:0-429 GCF_000146605.3 Meleagris gallopavo | reverse complement strand
GCCACTAACAGTTTGGAATTGCTCATGACCCGAGCAAGTTCAGTTATTCCTCTAAATATTTTGCACAGCGGCGTGAGAAGAAAAAAAAGTGATTTCAGAGAAAAGAATGATATAAGGTTAAAAACGTTCAAACAAAATGACCACAAGTCCAGCCCTGTATCTTTAATAAACTACCTTTTAACTTACGGCGTCTAATTAAAATAAAAGGTCTATATACTGAAAATGTGGATTGATAGTTTGATAATAGAACTCAAAAAGAGTTATTTTGGCAAATGTCTGAAAGATCTGCTTTAATGGTCATGTTCAGCAACAGCAGTTTGCATGCTAACTCATACTTGGAGTCATACCAAATACCTTATTTATTAATAAGTGTTTTCTTTTTTTTCTTTTTTTTTGGCAGACACTTCCACAACAGAAAGCAGTTTGGGG
>NW_011228676.1:0-392 GCF_000146605.3 Meleagris gallopavo | reverse complement strand
CCTGTGCCAAAGCAGGCTCCGTAGACCAGGTTGCACAGGTTGGCGTCCAGGCAGGTCTTGAACATCTCCAGACAAGGAGACTCCACAGCCTACCTTGGCAGGAGTTCCAGTGCCCTGTCACCCTCACCGTGAAGACATTCTTCTGCACGTTTGTGCAGAACTTTCCTATTTTTGGCCGTTTCCCGTTGTCCTATCACCACGCACGGCTGGAAAGAGCTAGGCCTTGTTCCTTTGCTTCCGTCACCTTAGATAGAGACATTGATCAGATCCCCTCTGCGTCTTCTTTTCTCAAGGCTGAACAGGTCGCTCAGCCTTTCCTCATAAGAGAGGTGCTCCAGGACCTTTATCATCTTCACGGCCCTCGGCTGGACTCTTTCCAGGAGATCCCAACC
>NW_011228675.1:0-384 GCF_000146605.3 Meleagris gallopavo | reverse complement strand
TTCTCAGGTGCCACAGGATGAGGAGCTCACAGCTGAATCTTGGGCAGAAAGCCATCGAGGGAAGAAGGCCTGAGGCTCTGCAGCAATGAGGAGGGTGTACTGCAAGTTTGTGCACAGCTCCAGCCATGTGCAACTGCTGTTAGAAAAGGCAGGTGTATCAGAGATAAGCACAGTTAATCTGTCCAGGAGGTGTTCAAAATGGTGCCTTTTCATTTCAGGAATCCTACAAAGCAGATTTTAGAATGGAGTTACGTTGGTGTGACACAGCATGACATCTGAAACAGAACAGAACATTTCAGGGCTTCTTTGGAAGAAAAACAAAGGAAGTGAAGATGACTTCACTGTTTTCACAGGTCTACTATGGATCACAGAATAGAATCAGAG
>NW_011228674.1:0-319 GCF_000146605.3 Meleagris gallopavo | reverse complement strand
GTGTCTTTTTTTTTTTTTTTTTTTTTTTTTCCCCCAGCTGAAAGCACAGTTGGTATATGAAGAAACGTACTAGTGAAGTTGGTGAATTACATTATAAAGAGGCCACACTGCAAACATCTACCTTACAGAAATAGGTGGGGACATTTTCAATTGAGTAGTGTTGTTCAAAGCTCCTTAGACAATTTTTGAGATGTAATTAAGCTGAAGAAGAACCAAGAGCAAGATGTTATGAGACAATCACACCTCTAGGCTACTATTGAGCATCAGACTGACTGTAAAGGCCTAAACAGCCTGACTGTAGAACAAATTGTTTAATGGT
>NW_011228673.1:0-365 GCF_000146605.3 Meleagris gallopavo | reverse complement strand
GTTCTGCGTCTCTTCTGATTTCATTTTGCAGCCTGATGGAGTTGAAGGATTGGCCTGGGCTCTCCAGTCAGTGGTGTGAGATCTGTCCAGCAGGTAATGAACATCATGCACCCCATGTTGGTGCGCTGCTTGTATGCAGGAGGTTTGCGATGTGATCCGATCCCCCATGCTGACCATCCACAGCTAGATCAAGTTGCTCAGAGTCTGAGCCAGGCTCACCTTGAAAGGGCCAGCACATCCACCATGTCTCTGGCAACCTGTGCCACTGCCTCAGCACCCTCACTGTACAAGACATTTTCCTTAGATTTCACCTCCATTTTCCCTTGTTCTTTCCTTGAGGTATTGAAAGGCTGTTACCAGGTTCC
>NW_011228672.1:0-626 GCF_000146605.3 Meleagris gallopavo | reverse complement strand
TCAGGGTCAAAGGTCCCCTGGGTGAAGGAGAAAAAAGGTGACAGCGCACCTCTTAGAAGGATGAAAGTGTGACGTGGGGAACTACCAGCATGTCAGTCTCACCTCTGTGCTGGTCACGGATCATGGAGCAGATCATCCCTGGAAGTGACTCTCAAGCACACATTCCAGTGCGTCACCACCCTGGGCGTGAAAAGCTGCCTCCTAATAACCAACCTAAACCTCCCCTGTCTCACTTCAAAACCATTTCCCCTTGTCCTATCGCTATCCACCCTCCTAAACAGCCGTTGCCCCCTCCTGCTTATGCGCTCCCTTCGAGTCTTGGAAGGCTGTCATGAGCTATCTCCAGAGCTTTCTCTTCTCCCACAGAAACAATCCCAGTTCCCTCAACATTTCTTTCTAAGAGAGGTGCTCCAGCCCTCTGATCATCTTCGTGGCCCTTCTCTGGACCTGCTCCAAAAGCTACACATCATTCCTGTGCTGGAGCCCCAGGCCTGGACGCAGTGCTGCACATGGGGCCGCACCAAAGCCGAGTCGAGGGGGACAATCACCTCCCTCTCCCTGCTGGTCGCTCCTCTTTGAATGCAGCCCAGGATACAGTTGGCCTTCTGGGCTGCAAGTGCACACTA
>NW_011228671.1:0-417 GCF_000146605.3 Meleagris gallopavo | reverse complement strand
AATATCTGTTAATTTCAGGTCTTCAGGTGTTCTGGAGTAAAGTTCCATGACACCGAAGATTTCCATCTCTCTAAAGTCTCCCCCAGGCCTCTCCACATTCCCTGCCACTCAGTATTACTGGTTTTGGGCAGACTTCCTCAAAATATAATAAATACTAATAATAAGTGAAATGGTGAGCAGTACATTCACAGAGATTAATAACGTGATCAGGTGAGCATTGAAAATCTGCATAAAGAATTCAAAGGAGAGGCTGGAAACCTGCTTAAGAATCCCCAACCCTGTAAAATTAGCAGCTCCCTCTGGAATGGTATGCCACATAATATGCAGATGCCACATAGTTATTTCCATCCGTGTTATCAATTGACTATATATACCTATTGCTCCATAGAGCAAAGTGGTGAACTTAATTAAGGCCCA
>NW_011228670.1:0-417 GCF_000146605.3 Meleagris gallopavo | reverse complement strand
TCGAAGGGAGCGCATAAGCAGGAGGGGGCGAACGGCTGTTTAGGAGGGTGGATAGCGATAGGACAAGGGAAAGTGGTTTTCAAGTGAGACAGGGGAGGTTTAGGTTGGTTATTAGGAGGCAGCTTTTCACGCACAGGGTGGTGGCGCACTGGAATGTGTGCTTGAGAGTCACTTCCAGGATGATCTGCTCCATGATCCGTGACCAGCCCAGAGGTGAGACTGACATGCTGGTAGTTCCCCGCCGTCACACTTTCTATCCTTCCTAAGAGGTGTGCCGTCACCTTTTTTCTTCCTCAGCAGGGACTTGACCTGACTGCCTCGACTTGTGAAATACCATGGAGAGTGGCTCGGTGAGTGCAGCGGTGAATTCCCTCGGAACTCTGGGACTCTTCTCGTCAGGACCCAAAGGCTCCTGGA
>NW_011228669.1:0-511 GCF_000146605.3 Meleagris gallopavo | reverse complement strand
TAGGTACGTACGTGGCCTACTGGCGCGGTGGTCAACACTCCGATTTTCATTGCTAAAGGGACTCCCATCATGTCCCTATGGCAGATCAGGACACCTCCTTTGCTGCCTGATATTATTATGCAGCCGCAACCATCCGGCCGGAAATGTGGTACAGGCGGCCAGGACGTGCCCCTGTACAAGCGGAAGTGTTGACCCAGGATAGAAACACGGCCTGTATTTTGCCCTGGAGGGCAGACCTTCCCCTCTTGCTACCTCTGAAACATCTGTATTTCTCCCCGTGAGTCTTTGAGCCTTCAGGATCACCGGAAGGAATGAAATGTCATCAAAACGTTCCAGTGTTACTGTCAGATCATGTGTAACACCCGGCGATGGTCTGCATGGGACTGACGGAACATTGGACGGATCTGCACCTCATGACCGTATGCCTCCGGTAACATCATCGAGCGCTGGCCCATAGAAGGATGTCAACTTTCACCCATCGTCACTCATCTTGAAATTTACCAACGTGTGG
>NW_011228668.1:0-570 GCF_000146605.3 Meleagris gallopavo | reverse complement strand
ACAGGTAATGTCAAACTAGGAGTAGGTACAGACTTAACACCTTCTTTTCCTCTTCCTTCTCCTCACCTCTCCTTCTGAGTACACTGGTGGAGAGAGAGTATGTAGAATCTGGTAGTGAAAACATGCTGCTGGTTTAAGGTTTGAGTTGCTTTAGCTTTTTCCACTTCTCCATTGTATTTCTGAGCATCGTCCATCTAGAACAAAAATGACTAAGTTTAAAAACAATTTTTTTTTTTTTTTACCAAAGTCCTTCATCTTTCAGCAGTATAAATATTTAACAAAATACCCCTCCCTTTCACACAGCTTCTAGTCACTACACTTAGTAATGTACCCACTACTAATTACCCACTCTTAAAATAATAATTTAATAATATCAGAACAATTTCTGTGTTTCAGTGCTTTACTGAGCAGGCAAATTCTAGGCAGGAGTAAATCTTCAGTTTGAAAGTCAGTAGAGCCAAAGAAATTTATATAAACTGAAAATTTTAATTTAACATAATTGTTAAAGACATTTCAGACAATGACATCAGACAAAGGCAGGTTTTCTGATAAGGAACAATAAGGAGATTT
>NW_011228667.1:0-405 GCF_000146605.3 Meleagris gallopavo | reverse complement strand
GCCATGACTGGAACCTCTAGGTCTGATTTTGGAACTCCCGTTTTCCTCTTGAACCAGGTCCGCTACTTCAGAGATATGACTGTCGTCTATTGAAATACTACGGACCTGGCCTAGGGACTGTAAAACTGGTTTTTTTCCCATCAATACATTAAGTTCTTGCTCCAATTTGTCAATCCGAGCTTTTAGGAGCTGATTTTTCATTTTCTAAATTACCTGATCTTGTCTCTGCTTGATTTAAAGCATTCAGCAGTGGCCATGCCACTGTGGATGCAGCTAATTGCCTTTCCTTCGTAGTTAAGACATCTTTGTCCAGTCCCTGAAAGTATTCTGTTAAGCGTACTGGGGAAATACTCCCCCAAGGACGCAGGGGACCCCATTTCTCAATTATAGTTGCCAGTTGATAAG
>NW_011228666.1:0-504 GCF_000146605.3 Meleagris gallopavo | reverse complement strand
GGGCAGAGGCTGACCCGCTGCAACTTCTATTTTAGGGACTAATAGAGAAATTAGTGTATGGTCTTGGTTTTTTTTCCTTCTTTTTTTTTTTCTTTTTAGTGCATGGATGTGCTTTTGGGATGAATTAGATGCCTTTATACGCTATAAATCAATGGGTGTATCTAATTTGAGTAAACTGAAATTACAATAGCTGATAATTAAGTTAGCCTTCTGGAATAGATGTGTCTGTTCATTTCCTAATGAGCAAAGAGTCAGCCTCTGCCCCAGGTAACAGCAGTAGGATGAGAGGTCATGGCCTCATGTTGCACCAGGGAGGGTCAGGTTGGGTATCGGAGCAATGTCTGCTCCAATGTCTGCTTGTTCCCCATTACATTCAAAGAGCTGTTTAATTAAAATCAAGGAACTAATTACTGTTTATAACCTCCCTAAAGTTTTGAGCTCAAATTCATAAGAATGTGTTGACAGAAGGAGATTCAGACAGCTGTGATCTATTTGCTGTGATGT
>NW_011228665.1:0-557 GCF_000146605.3 Meleagris gallopavo | reverse complement strand
TTTCCAGAGGAGCCACCAGCTTGGCTGATGGGCTCAGCTATGCCCTGTGGTGAGGTCTGTGTAGGAAGGGAATGGAACTGGCTGTATGCAACATAAGGTAGCCCCTGAGTTCTCACGTAGTCCAATCCTGCAGCATTCCATTACCAAATTTTTGGCAACTATACCTAGTCACTCCTGTATTTTTTGTGTTGTAAAACAACAAAGTATTTTAAAACTTACTGAAAATCTTTTCAGCTCTGCTAGCTTAGTGATATTTGATCAGGCAATTCAAATTGTAGGGACTTAAATATTCTAGAAGACTAACAGTAAGTATTCAGTAATGCTATATAATTTTTCCATGCCATTATTATTCCCTAGGGTTTGTTTCATTTCTGTAAATTTTGCCATCTGAGAAATTAAATTTACAAAGTAGTCTGACTTTTTATGCTGCATCCCTCAAGCAAAAAAGTCCATGAGAAGTCATTCCATTTCATAACTATTTGTACATCTGAACATGTTTTATGTTTCATTTTATATAATAAGATTTGAGCAAACATGTCATGCATTCTCTCTTTTAT
>NW_011228664.1:0-576 GCF_000146605.3 Meleagris gallopavo | reverse complement strand
CAATAGGTATATATAGTCAATTGAAAACATGGATGGAAATAACTATGTGGCATCTGCATATTATGTGGCATACCATTCCAGAGGGAGCTGCTAATTTTACAGGGTTGGGGATTTTTAAGCAGGTTTCCAGCCTCTCCTTTGAATTCTTTATGCAGATTTTCAATGCTCACCTGATCACATTATTAATCTCCGTGAATGTACTGCTCACCATTTCACTTATTAGTAGTATTTATTATATTTTGAGGAAGTCTGCCCCAAAACCAGTAAATACTGAGTGGCAGGGAATGTGGAGAGGCCTGGGGGAGACTTTAGAGAGATGGAAATCTTCGGTGTCATGGAACTTTACTCCAGAACACCTGAAAGACCCTGAAAATTTAAACAGATATTTGAGACAGGAATGTCGCGGCTCAGGAAGATCTGAGGAGGCCCAAATGATTTGGGGCCTGGCTAATGCTTACCGGGCCTTATTCAATACTATCCTGGAGAGGGAGAGAGTTGGTGAAATTGAAAAGGAGGGTCTCAGGGAAACAGTGCAAAATGAGCGAGAGAGTCTCCTGGTCGAGAGAAACAGCCTCC
>NW_011228663.1:0-397 GCF_000146605.3 Meleagris gallopavo | reverse complement strand
CTCATACAGCAGAGCAAAAGGAAAAAAAGAGCAAAGCAAAGCAACAGATGAAAAGAAAAACAAACAAAGAAAACTAGCAGGGTTCAGGAAATAACAGAAAGCCACAGGAAGCAAGGCAGAAGGCAAGGTTATGTCTGTGTGTCTGGAAACAGAGCTGCGGACGTTCAGTGCTGCTCGGTGCACCATCGCAGACAGCTGCACAGAGCAGGGCTCCAGAAGCACTGACAGCTCCTGTCAGCTTCAGTATTGAAGCGATCTGATCAACTTCCAATTCCGTATTTCAAGCAACTTTAAAGAAAAAAGCACTAAAGCTGGCAAACACGTGATGGCTTCAGTTAACAAACACCAAGCTAAATGGCACTTAAGGCAATAAGCACCTTAAGTTACTGCACCTCTT
>NW_011228662.1:0-316 GCF_000146605.3 Meleagris gallopavo | reverse complement strand
CCTGGCACCGGCGAAACCCAACCCCAGAGCCGACAGCGCCTTGCCTTACCTTCGGAAGAGAGCGTCGGGAAAGGCAAAACTTTTGGGGGAAAGCGCCCAGAGGCCGCGACAAAATCCGCCCGGGGGCGGACGGGCGGGAGAGCGAGCGGGAGCCCCTCTCCGCCTCCTCTCCCGCCGTGCGCTCCGGGAGGAACGGCGGTACCGGGATGGAGCACGCCCGGCCCTCTCTCTCCCTCCTTCCCCCTCCTTCCCTCTTTCCCTCCCTGTGCTGGCACCGCACCTGGAGGGCCGGCAGCGGTGCCGGGATGTAGGGTTC
>NW_011228661.1:0-449 GCF_000146605.3 Meleagris gallopavo | reverse complement strand
AAAAATAAATAAGACGAACAAGTACACACATAAACAACAACAACAACAAAAATCCAAATCCAATCCAATCAATCAATCAATCAATCAACAAATCGCGAACCGGGACGGGACGGGACGGGACGGGACGGGGCGGGCGGGGACGGGGACGGAACACCTAAAGATCGATAAACGAAATTAAAAGGGGAAAAATCGATAAGAATAAAACACGAGGAATGAATGAATGAATGAATGAATGAATGAATGAATGAATGAATGAATGAATGAATGAATGAATAAATAAATAAATGAGCGAGCGAGCGAGCGAGCGAGCCGATAAATAAGCAAGCAAATAAATAAATAAATAACAACAATAAGTAACAATAAAAACAACATTTAAAAACAAAGAGACAAATACGCGGGCACGTAAATAAATAAAAAATAAAAAATTGAAATGAACAAATAACGAAATT
>NW_011228660.1:0-454 GCF_000146605.3 Meleagris gallopavo | reverse complement strand
CCCATCAGAGCTGCCTTTCCATTCTCAGCTCACTGCAGAGCAGCTCACTCCTCTCTCTATGGACACCACGGGATGCTCCCAGTTCTGCAGGATATGCGATAACAGGAGTGCTGCCCAGCCAACCGCAGCACTGCTCGCAGGCTGACAGCTGTTATCTCCCCACCTCACATTCCTCAGTTCAGCACGGCAGCCTGGTTAATTTCACACAGAGGCACAACCCACGCTACTGACAGAAGCAAGGACCCGCACTGACCCACACACAGGAGCTGCAGGATGCACCAGGCCTCGCATAGCCCCGTGTCTGTGTGTGTGGGGATGTCCATCCGTCCTGCTGCCCCAAAGTTGCCTCCAGCCCTGACTAAAACAGCGCCTGGGCTGCATTGCCCCAAAGCAACCTGCGGGTCGCATCTCTCAGAAATCTTTATGCAATTTTTTTATTTTTGGAGGAAACCAA
>NW_011228659.1:0-373 GCF_000146605.3 Meleagris gallopavo | reverse complement strand
AGTGGCTCTTCCCTTGTCCACTGATAGAGTGACACCGTCATAGAAGGCCACTTGTATCAAATCCAGCAGGATTTGCCCTTGGTGAAGCCATGCTGAGTCTCCTGTATCACCTCTTTCGTCTTCCCTATGTGCCTTAGTATGGAATCACAGAATCACAGAATGTCAGGGATTGGAAGGGACCTCTAAAGATCATCTCTTCCAGTCCCCCTGGACTGCCAGAGCAGCAGCTCCTGTATGAGGTGACTCAGGAACACTTCCAGGTGGGCTTTGAATGTCTCCAGAGAAGGAGAGCCAACCTCTCTGGGCAGCCAGTTCCAGTGTTCTGTTACCCTCATTGTAAAGAAATTTTTCTCATATTTATGTGGAACCCCCT
>NW_011228658.1:0-508 GCF_000146605.3 Meleagris gallopavo | reverse complement strand
CACTGCACTCACACCTCTCCCCACGCCTACACCACTGGACCTTCCAGTGACGTCACAAGCAGGGGCACCGGATCCCGGACCCTCTGTCATAGAGCAGGGTGGGGTCCGGACCTAAAACTTCACCTGTTATTCATTCTCACTTCATACGTGTGCTCCAACTGTACTCCTCCCCCTTTCTCAACCTACCTGAGACAACTAAGAGCCCAGCCACAAAGCCATCTAGTGTGGCTCTGGAGCGGCCCTGTTGCATCCTGCCACAGGCCAGGTAGTGCAGCGGTGAACGTCCCCTCACTCCATCATAAAAGGCCACCAGATTGGCATGATCTGCTCTTGGTGAAGCCATGCTGGCTGTCTCCAATCACCTCTTTGTCTCGTATGCGCCTTAACACAGCTTCTAGGAGGATCTGCTCCATGATCTTCCCAGGCACAGAAGTGAGGCCCAGCAGCCTCGCAGTGCCCTGGGTCTTCCTTTCTCCCTTTCTTAAAAATGGGATAACGTTTCCCTTTT
>NW_011228657.1:0-470 GCF_000146605.3 Meleagris gallopavo | reverse complement strand
AATTAAATACAATTTAAAGAAAAGAAACAAAACAAAAAACCCAAGAAGCTGCTTCCTTCAAAAGTCAGAGTATTCTGACGAGGAGAAAACAGCAAAACTAAGCCTGCCATCATCACGTCATTGCCATCAGGGCTCCAACTAAGGCAGCCAGCTGACCCAGGGAAGAACTTCTATGAGATGCTGCTCAGTGACGGCACCCAGAATGAAGCAGCAAGGATGTTACGAGCAGGAGACTGCTGCGTGCAGTTATCGCCTTCTGTCTTGGTAGCAGCGCGACTCAAAAGCAGAAATTTCTGCTCAGGCCGAGATCTTTGTGAAGCAGCAGTTTGTTCATCACGGCAATGACGGGCACACAGCCCTGCTGACCAGGGAGGAATGGCAGCCTGCTGAGCGCGGGGACAAGGACACAGACGCACAGAGCTGGCTTTGCTGAGGGCTTTGTTGATCACTGGAGGATGTCAGAGATCATC
>NW_011228656.1:0-500 GCF_000146605.3 Meleagris gallopavo | reverse complement strand
TACTGACCCTGCACTTGGATTTGTGCCCACTGCTCAGGCCTGTTGAGGTCTCTGTGGATGGCCATCCCGTCCCTCTGCTGTGTCACTGCACCCCACAGCTTGGTGTCCTTAGGGTGCACTCAACCCCACTGTTGATGTCCCTGATGAAGGGGAAACCCAGATGCTTGTACCAACTGGGCGTAGAAGCCCTTGGGAGCAGCCCTGCGGAGGACTCGGGGATCCTGGTGGACAAAGAGCTGGACATAAGCCAGTAGTGTGCACTTGCAGCCCAGAAGGCCAACTGTATCGTGGGCTGCATTCAAAGAGGAGCGACCAGCAGGGAGAGGGAGGTGATTGTCCCCCTCGACTCGGCTCTGGTGTGGGCCCCATGTGCAGCACTGCGTCCAGGCCTGGGGCTCCAGCACGGGAATGATGTGGAGCTTTTGGAGCAGGTCCAGAGAAGGGCCACGAAGATGATCAGAGGGCTGGAGCCCCTCTCTTAGAAAGAAATGTTGAGGGAA
>NW_011228655.1:0-560 GCF_000146605.3 Meleagris gallopavo | reverse complement strand
TTTCATCACACCTATGCTGAACCTTTCCATCTATGCATTAAGAATGAGTAAAAAGTGCCACGGAAAGGCTGTGGAGTAGAAAAGTGGGAAGTGAAAAGGGAAGGGTATAGAACTGTGGTTTCCAACGGATCAGAGAAAATCAAGCAACTCTCACCATAATTTATTTTCTGAGAATTACCCCCCAAAATGACTTTCATATAAAAGCTTCCTGTTAGCTCTCACTGATGGTTCATCTTTTGATTTGAAGGACATTGTAAATTCTATGACAAGTTGAAATTTCCTTTCTGTTCTCTTGTCAATGAGCAGAGGCCTACGCCCGGGGGCTCCTGAGCACCAAATGAAAGACCAGCAAATAAATAAATACTATCAAAAATACCGAAAAGGCTGTCCAGCTTGAACATCCCATTTGTTAGAGCTCTCCCAGGTAGACATTCCACCTCCTCTGTCAGTCATTCAGCTGGGGAATAGAGAACTGAGGTCACTGACAGCATTGGAACATGCTGCCCAAAGGGGCTATGGAGTCTCTGCCTCTGGACATAGTCCAAATCCATACGGTCCTA
>NW_011228654.1:0-502 GCF_000146605.3 Meleagris gallopavo | reverse complement strand
GTATTGTGTCCAACAGGTGGCAGCAGAGCTGCGGTGCTCCCAAGTGCCGTAACAACTGCACGGAGAGATGTGTTGGTCTCTGTGGGAACAGCAAGGAAGTGGAATCTGCATTTCCCGGCATGCCCCGGAACCTCACTTTGCTGACTGGTCATTGTCTGCCCAGCAGGTAAGGGCGATGCACACCCGCCAGCGTTTACCCATTCCAGAGCCCGGCACAATAGGGTTCCCCCAGAGCTCTGAATTGGGCTTCATGGTGCCCAGAAGGCTGCCTATCCTCTTTGTTCTGTGTCTTGCTTGTCTCTGGTCTTGCACTGTTTGCACTATTACATTCTCTTCGTCCTCCCTCTTTTGTGTCCTTGCCCCATTCTCTTGGCCTAATGACCCCTTGGCTTTGTGTTGCCACATTCATGTCGGCATTGAGTTTTGGCGTTCCCTGCCGTATTGTCTGGGCCGTCATCCTTGGCATTTCCTTCCATGTTCTCTTGGCCCTTGCCTTTGCCTG
>NW_011228653.1:0-515 GCF_000146605.3 Meleagris gallopavo | reverse complement strand
CTGTGCCCTGCAGACCCTGCTCTGACTGCAGAGCAGTACTTAGGAGCATCTCCCTGTCTGCAGGAACCGTGGAACAGCTCAGACACAGCCCGATGTGGCCAACAAAGGGATTCTGGAGCTCTCTGTAGGCAGAGGAGTGGCTATGGGTCTTTTCTGACCCATACTTGATTATCTATAAGGAAGCTGAAAAAGTTTTCTTTGACAAGAAAACTACAATTGCATGAAGTTTCAAATAGAGATTTGGTAGCTTTTGCTCTGAAAGTGTACAAAGCTTGCGGAGATGCAGAGTCCTAGGGCGTATGTGGAAATGGATACAGCGCATAGTGGTACCGTACGGCTTTCTATCCATGTTTTTGAAATGAAGCTCATCTGTCTGAATGGTGTATTTCCGAAATACAAAGCACTTCTATCGTTACCGTTAATCCACAACAAAATACCTCAGTATCCTGGGTAGAGTTTCTAGTTTGCTCAGGGATGTGATTTAGTGGTGGGCTGTTAGAGTGACACGGTCAGGT
>NW_011228652.1:0-376 GCF_000146605.3 Meleagris gallopavo | reverse complement strand
CTTAGGAATACCTCCCCAATTCCCCCTAATCTGCTACACCACACTCCGCACTATGACACTTTCTCCCCAAACTAGGACGCTTTCTCCCAGAAAGGCCGCTTTTTCCCCCCAAAGTACACCGTTGGCTTCCAAAACGAACACATTCTCCCCCAAGAAATACCACCCTTCTCCAATACAATGACATTACCTCCCAGTAATGCTACCTTGGGCCCAAACATTGGACAGCTTCTCCCACAAGTACTACTTTTCCATCCAAAAGAGGACATCTTCTCCCCAGAGAATGCTATTTTCCCCCGGAAACAAAGCAGCTTTCTCACAAATGGGTGGCATTTTCCAACCAACTATGCTACTCTCTCCCCAGAAAGAGCACTTTTCT
>NW_011228651.1:0-464 GCF_000146605.3 Meleagris gallopavo | reverse complement strand
CAATGGCCCTTCTTGTATTTCAGCACCTGCATTGCTAGTTCCAGCTTACAATAATATCCAGGCATTATTGTGGAGCACCCTCGGTGCTGTCAGCTCCTGTAGCCAGTTTTTAAACATCCCTAAGCTGGTTATTTCAGAACTGAAAATATAGCACTCATTTTTCTGTCAAGGCTACTGTTTGCTCTTGCCAAGTCTGGAGTTGTAAATCCAAGTTATTTCTGAAGCAGTGCAGTAGCTGTGAGAGAGAGGAGGAGGAAAAATGTGAAAGAAAGAATATTGCAGACACCAAAGTCAGTGAAGAAGTAGAGGAAGAAGGTGTCAGAGCAGAGCTGCTCCTGCAAGCTCTAAATAAGTCCACGGTTGCCCCGGCAGCCCCTAAAGAACCACCTCCAAGCAGATTCCTGCACTGTGACCTGTGAAGGACTCTCTGTGGGAACTGCCCAGTCACAGCCTGAACCACTGGT
>NW_011228650.1:0-429 GCF_000146605.3 Meleagris gallopavo | reverse complement strand
CAGTGAGAGGGATTTTGCCTCCTTACAGTCCATCTCTTTATGTACCTTGTTTAAGAGCTCTCTTTTAATAAGAGCAGTGGTCAAGAATGTGCTAATAACATGCTATATTTTACTACTTTTTGTCTTTCCTTTGTTCCTTTGAATTATCAGTTGGATTTGTATACTAGATATCAATACCTTGATATTCATAATTTGTATATTACTTTTTGAGTGTTAAACTGTACGGTGGAAATACCAGTTAATATGTCTTTGATGTTAGTACTGACTTGTGCTGTGATTGTTAGGAAGAGCTGGTATTAACAGTTTCCTTTGCACTTCTGTTGAATTTCCTCTTTCTGGAATTGTGTTTTTGTGCTGGCTACAGAAATCGAGCATTTGCAAAATTCCGATATGCTTAGTGGAATGAGATTTTGTAGTGGAATATGTTTG
>NW_011228649.1:0-490 GCF_000146605.3 Meleagris gallopavo | reverse complement strand
CTGGAGCACGGGCAGTTCCGCACCTGCGTGAGAAGGAACTTCTTCACGGTGAGGATGACAGAGCTGTGGAACAGGCTGCCCCGCGAGGCTGTGGCTTCTCCTTGTCTGGAGATATTCCAGAGCCGCATGGACGCCCACCTGTGCAGCCTGCTGCAGGCAGCCCGTTTTGCAGGGGGGTTGGACGCAATGATCCCTGGGGGTCCCTTCCAAGCCCCGTCCTGTGATTATTTAGCAAGGAAAGGTTGGAGAGGCTGTTTGCTAATGGAAGATGGAGAGAGGAAAAAGCAAGTCAGAGGCATGCTGTGCATAGCCAGCACAGAGCATCTGCACCATTTTGCCCTGCACAAAGGAGGAGCAGATCAGCAAGATTGGCCTGGGCCTTGGAAGGGAGCGCCCAAATGTCTGGACCGACCCCAAACGAGCTGGTTCTGCAGGTTGGTTGTCTTCTGCTGTTTGTCTCACATCCTGTGGCTCGGGGCTACTATTTGTT
>NW_011228648.1:0-522 GCF_000146605.3 Meleagris gallopavo | reverse complement strand
TTTTCTCCCAGAAATGACAGTTCTCTTAGGAATACCTCCCCAATTCCCCCCTAATCTACTACACCACACCCCGCAGTATGTCAGTTTCTCCCAAACTAGGACACTTTCTCCCAAAACAGCCACTTCCTTCCCCCAAAGTACACCGTTGGCTTCCAAAAAGAACGCATTCTCTCCCAGAAATACCTCCCTTCTCCAATACAATGACATTACCTCCCAGTAATGCTACCTTGGGCCCAAACATTGGACAGCTTCTCCCACAAGTACTACTTTTCCATCCAAAAGAGGACATCTTCTCCCCAAAGAATGCTATTTTCTCCCGGAAACAAAGCAGCTTTCTCACAAATGGGTGGCATTTTCCAACCAACTATGCTACTCTCTCCCAGAAAGAGCACTTTTCTGACAAGTACCTTCCCTTTTCTCTCAAAATACTGCTAGGCACTCCTCAACAGGACATTTTCTCCCATCTACACCCCGTTTTCTCCCAAAGGACCCCTTTTTCACACCAAAAATACCACACTTGCC